>NC_080410.1:31171942-31474972 GCF_030265065.1 Corythoichthys intestinalis | reverse complement strand
CCATTTCAATATGATGGCTTGCACAGTGCTCCTTGAGATGTTTAAAGCTTAGGAAATCTTTTTGTATCCAAATCCGGCTTTAAACTTCTCCACAACAGTATCTCGGACCTGCCTGGTGTGTTCCTTGCTTTTCATAATGCTCTCTGCACTTTATACAGAACCCTGAGACTATCACTGAGCAGGTGCATTTATACGGAGACTTGATTACACACAGGTGGATTCTATTTATCATCATCGGTCATTTAGGACTACATTGGATCATTCAGAGATCCTCACTGAACTTCTGTAGTGAGTTTGCTGCACTGAAAGTAAAGGGGCCGAATAATATTGCACGCCCCACTTTTCAGTTTTTTATTTGTTAAAAAAGTTTAAATTATCCAATAAATGTTGTTCCACTTGACGATTGTGTCCCAATTGTTGTTGATTCTTGACAAAAAAATTAAATTTCATATCTTTATGTTTGAAGCCTGAAATGTGGCAAAAGGTTGCAAAATTCAAGGGGGCCGAATACTTTTGCAAGGCACTGTATGTGCAACAAAAGAACAATTGGCTAACTTGCATAGCAAAAGTCCGCTAGCTTAAATGCTGTAAAATGCTAGTTTTTTTTTTTTACATTGTTCTTAACAAATGGTTCAGACACATATTCCCACAAAAAATGGCTAAATATATTTTTAAACTAATTTATGAATGTATCAAAAAACATTAGCTCAAACAAAAACTTAGCTTACGTTGGTCTTAACAGGGAGCAGTTGGATTCAGCCATGTGAAATGAGGCAGCCCAGAGGGCAGTTTGTCCACCCTAATCAATAAAACTAAATGCAAACACTTTCAAAATAAACCATTACAACGCCACTTTAATTAAACGAATACTTGAAGGGACAAAATTTAGTTCGAATATTTTATTCTAATCGAATACTCGAGTAAATAGATTAATCGTTGCAGCACTAATTTAGTTATTGCCACCACCTGTTATATGCCACAGGTAAGTTACAGGTGCTGTTAATTACAAAAATTATAGAAGCACCACGTGATTTTTCAAAGGGTGCCAATACTTTTGTCCGGCTCATTTTTGGAATTTTGTGTAGAATGATAATGATTTAATTTTTTTCCGTTCGCTTTTGTGTTTTTCATTGCAAGCAAAATAAATAAAGATATTACTACCAAAGCATTTGTAATTGCAATCATTTTCTGGGGGAAATTGAGAATTATCTGACAGAATTGCAGGGGTGCCAATACTTTTGGCCAGCACTGTATAATACATGAGTATACCTGCCAACAGAGGGCGCCAGAGCACTCTTGAGGCCTTCTTTAGCTTTGGGTTTGCTGCACCTGATGTTGATATACAACAAATTAGAAGAAATAAGAAAAAAAGGAAGAAAATTTAAGGAAAAGAATAATAATAAGAAAGGATGGCAGTCGGCCACAAAAACAAAAATGCCACCTGATAGACGAGGTTGCCTTCCGGAAGGTTCCCTCACGCTCTTTGCCGCTCAGCTGTTGTGTTGGGGGCACAAAGGGGGGAATAAAAGGGGGGAGGTTGCAGCATCAATGGAGCCTCAGTCTCACATGGCAAGAAAGAGCGACAAAACAAACTTCCCACGCTCAACAAAGCCCGGCTCTGTGTGTGTGTGTGTGTGCCTGAGTTGCCGTACATTGAAAAAGAACTTGAAACCCGTTTAAGGAAGCGGAATTTAATGTACGTGTTGAGTATGTGCGTTGTCAGACACAAATAGGAAGTGGCTTTGTAAGACAGCAGCCACTTCCTGTTAGCGTAGACGCTGACTTATGTTTCTGTGAAGCAGAAGACGACGTCATACCTTGACCCCGTGGCCTAAGTCGTCCAGTTGCTGATAGCTGATTGGGTGCCGGTCATAAGAGGGACGCGGGTGCGACCCTGCGGGCGGCATTGAAATCTTGGGCCCACGGGGGACGCGTCTCACCGCCGTGAAGGTGCCAATTTCTCTGCGTGAAACTTTCTCACGGTGCATTTCCACCGTCTTGCGTGACAACACGGCACACGTTTACGTCTTTCGGTTTTTGAGCATGGCAATCGATACGGCTCGACTTACGCACCTGACCGATGAGGTTGACGGAAGATTCCATGCGTCCGAGCTGAAGGGTCTGCATGTCCAGCAGACCTAGCACGCTAGCAGCTAACGTGCTAATCTGGTAAGCAATGCTGGCCAGCGACTGGGCGGTCAAGGTTTTGGTCTCCTCCAAAGCTCGGGACGCGTCGGCCCCCGACTGCCGCATGTGCCACGAGACCGCGGTTAGCATAGCATAGCTTATAAACGATAATGCGCGTACAGCGGCGCTTAGAAATACGAGTTAGATTATTCCGTGACCAGACTCATTGCTCAAATCATCCCCTCTTAGAATTATATGAATTTTATTACTCACGGCTTTTTTTTTAATTGCCCATTGACTAAGCCCATACCTGTCAAGTTGTACGGTTTGGGCGTAATTTGTACAAGTGAGCACTGATTTTTAAACGTGTAAGCCGTATGTTCAAAATCTGTACGTTTTCGTGCATTACGTTTTTTTCCCTCTGTTCGGATTTTGTCACCGTTTTGGCAACGAGACAACGTGCGTTACTACGTTGGTTGAATAACGCGAGAAAAGTCAGAGACACTGAGAGAGAAGAGTGTTTATTGTGACGCTGTAGCAAGCGTGATGCTAGGCTAGGTGGCTCCAATATTTCCTGACTGTAGCCGACAGCCTACAATCTACTCTCACTTGATGCTACACTAGATATCACGTGCATATAGAACAACATGCGCACTGACAGACTCGGCAGCATTAATAAACAGCCGCCATTTAAAGCAGTGGACTTCTCGGAAAGGCTCTGTTGTACTGAACCTTCCTAGCGAACCTAAGTACTTTTTATCTAAAATACTCCTAAATCGGCAAAATCTTGACTTGAATCTATTTTAAATGATGAAAGTTTTAAAACTTTCACGTCAAAAGTAGACAGAAGGGTACTAATGCCAAAACGGGAGCAATTTTAACTTTAACAGTTGATTCACAACATTAAATGACTTCTAAACATAGCAAAGGTTACAGTTTTTTTTGTTTTTTGTTTTAATGGAAAAAAAATAAAAAGGAACACCAGTTACTTTGCCAAGTAAACAATTACTCTTACATTCAGGTAACTGAGTTACTAACTCAATTACTTTTTAGAAGTAATTTGTAACCGTAATTACTTTTTTAAAGTAAGATTAACAACACTGGTCATAAAGATGAAGTCTGCAGAATGAAAAGTGGCCAAAGCGGAGATTTTAGTCTGCCAATTTGTTGCCGAAGACAATTTGCCTGCAACTATTGCTGATCACTTCTCAGAATAAGCAAAAGAAATGTTCCCTGACTCAAAGATTGCATTGGTAAGTTAATTTTATCAATTGACCTTTTTAATTTATTATTGGACACACTAACAAACTACCATCAAGTCAAACTGAATTGCAAGCTAAAGTGCCATGAAGTGCAGAGATCAAAAGACATGATGGAAAGATTACCAAAAGTTCTACATACAATTATAACAAAAGTCACTGTTAAATTTTAGTAATCATGATGTAGCTTAAAGTGATCCTCTAACTTATATACATGTAGGCTCTAATAAACCACAATTGTTCACTTGTACTAAAATATGTTGTTAGAAACACATAAAATGTTAAATCAATGGCAATATTTTATAATATTTAGTCCATATTTGGACCATTAGTTGGCGCCATGGTTTGCGGGCTCGCAGTGATGACGTCATTGGGATCTTTCCAAACGTGTAGCGTGTTCAACAATTGCTTATTGCTGCCTAAACTCGCGAAGTAAAATGCCACGATGTGCTGCTTTTGGATGCAATCTCCAGTCAAATGGAAACAAGGGGAGTGAAGTGAGTGGTCAAGGTGGAATTATTATTTCTAGTGAATAAATTTGCATAAGTGGAAGCTTCTCCCCCATTTTGGTCCCTGTATGCACGTATCCTACCCACCATGCGTTACAACTGGCGCCCGAACATTTTTCCTGGATCTTCACTCAAGTATGGGATCCGTCTATTTTCTGGATCCAATGGTCCCACCGCGTCTGCAATATTGGTTTCGGATCTGTCCATTTTTTTTGATTCCTCGGTCCCACAGCGGCTTTTCGGATCAGTCTATTTTGTTGAATCGATGGCCTGATTGCGGCTGCGACATTGCCATGGGATCTGTATAATTCCTTGATCTTCGAGTGAGTAAAAAAACGCGGATTTGGATTACTATTGCTATCTTTTATGTTGACTATTCTTCGTGGGAGTTTTCCCCAAATAATACTAAATAATTAAAGCACTATGGCACGCTACAGTGATGACAGTGACTCTGACGTGGACCTTACAACAATGTTGGACTTCGTCAGGGAATGTGTTTGCGTTCTGCTGAGCTCCCGAGTGAAAAGTGGTCAAGGTGGAAATATTTTTTGTGAATAAATGTGCATAAGTGGAAGCTTCTCCCCTTTTTGGTACTTTTATACACGTATCCTAGCTACCATGCGTTACAATGTACAAGACATGGATTACACAAGGTGTGCTCTTTGGCCTGTACTGTATGTAAAGCACCTGACAGCTATGGATGCTAACAATCTACTTAATTATATTGGGATAAGTTTGAAAACGCAATATGCTTTAATTATGCCTTGAATATCTGCTAATAAAACCAGAGTTCCCTACCGGAGTTCCCAACAACACTCTCTCGCATCAACAGTTTTGCCCAACTTTTGTCTTATCAGGTATTTTCTGCACACATTTTTCCTTGAAGCTCATCTTGTGAGCGACCGACAGTGCTGTCCTGCTCTTCACTTTTCAGATCTGGTTCAAATAGGAAGGGTAGAACTGACGACATGTTGGCAAAGCTAACGAGTGACACGCTGGAATTTCGGTAACGGGTAACGTCACGCACTGCGATGTAACAAGAATGGCGACCTATCACTTAAAATAATTGTACAAACTTTATTAAAACAAAAACATTAAGAGGTGGTTTAAGATCAAATTATTATAACTCATACTAACATTTATCTTTTAAGAATTACTTGTCTTAAAAATAGAGGATCCCTTAAAAATATTTATTATTCTTTGATTGCACCAGGTTATATGTGACAATAATTGAGTTTTATTCTTGTTTCATATTGAACGCTATATGAAACGTTGTAAGATTGGTCACCAATTTGTAAGTGCATACGTCACTATTTGTAAGATTGCCAACGGCCTCGGGTTGACATGTATGTAAGCTCATTGATTAAGCCCATAATGCCCATTGTAAAGATGTGTGGGCAACACCAGTATTACAACTGGATGTCAAATAGTGGCCACAAAATATTGTCCCGTGGTCCACAATTGGCCCCTGTGCCGCAGGTTTGAAACCACAGTCCTACGTGAATTTAAGAATATTTAAGAAAAGTACATCATATTTCGTGCATGAAAGGGTTAATGTGATTAGTTGTCGATGAATTGCCGCAGCCCTATACTGCATAGAAACTATTAGTGTGAAGATGGAGCAGACATTGAAAAATTCAGTCATGGTGGTGTTGACTCACCTCTATGTAGTTTTTGCAGCAGTAGTCTGCGACATTCATGAAGTTGTCGTAGTTTTCCCCAAGAAGTTTCCTGGAGTTCGCAGCCTCGTCGAGAATCTTCATCACTTCTTCCTGCAACTTGTCCTCCTTCATTTCTTTTTTTGTCACTTATCCAAGCTAAGCCGCAATCGCTGTGATGAAGATGCGCGCGAAGCACTTGTCCGCCTCCGTGATCGGCGAATGTTTGACGACAGCGGCACTTTCAAAAGTGTGTGTGTGTGTGTGTGTGTGTGTGTGTGTGTGTGTGTGTGTGTGTGTGTGTGTGTGTGTGTGTGTGTGCGTGACAACTCCAAATCGCACACGCTTCCCCTTTGCCTCTGCGCTCACGCGGATGACCCAAACGGCGCGCATACATGTGAGCAGTTTCAACCAACGCGCTCGAACGAGCACTCGAACGTGGGAAGGACTCAGCAACGCTGCCTGCTGGTCACTCTGCGCATGTGCAAACCCTTTGGAAATGACTTTACTTTTCATTGTTAAAAAAAAACTTTAGCTTTTACACTCCCCTCAGGGGCGGAACTTAGGCGGTTGATGGGGTGCGACCGCACTCAGGCCCGGGCATTTAATGGTCCCGGTTTGCGGGCATAAAGTGAGCATGGTTGGGCGAGGGGAGGGTCAAACAGAAAGGTAAGGTGATGAGCATATTCGGATTTTAAGGGGTGTCCAGGCCCCCCTGGTGGCCGAAAAGTGTCACTGCATGCATTTGACTTTCCTTTTTATATATATATATATATATATATATATATATATATATATATATATATATATATATATATATATATATATATATATATATATATATATATATATATATATATATAGGGCTGTCAAAATTATCACGTTAACGGGCATTAATTAATTTTTTAAATTAATCACGTTAAAATATTTGACGCAATTAACGCAGATGCCCCGCTCAGACAGATTTAAATGACAGTACAGTGAAACGCTCACTTATTGTGTTTTATGGAGTTTTGCCGCCCTCTGCTGCCGCCTGGGTGCGACTGATCTTATAGGCTTCAGCACCCATGAGCATTGTGTAAGTAATTATTGACATCAACAATGGCGGGCTACTAGTTTATTTTTTTGATTGTTAATGTTACAAATTTTATTAAAACGAAAACATTAAGAGGGGTTTTAATATAAAATTTCTATAACTTGTACTAACATTTTTCTTTTAAGAACTACAAGTCTTTCTATCCATGGATTGCTTTAAGAGAATGTTAATAATGTTAATGCCATCTTGTTGATTTATTGTTATGATAAACAAATACAGTCCTTATGTACCGTATGTTGAATGTATATATCCATCTTGTGTCTTATCTTTCCATTCAAACAATAATTTACAAAAAAATATGGCATATTTTATAGATGGTTTGAATTGCGATTTATTGCGATTAATTACGATTAATTTTCAAGCTGTAATTAACCCGATTAAAAATTTTAATCGTTTAACAGCCCTAATATATATATATACTGGACTGTCTCAGAAAATTAGAATACACAATATTCTAATTTTCTGAGACAGTCCTGTATATTGTTCTATGTAAAGGACGTCAGCCAAGGTCGGCCCCCCACATTTTTACCACGCCAAATCTGGTCCCCTTTGCAAAAAGTTTGGACACCCCTGCTTTAAATGGTGGATTAATGTACAGGACTGTCTCAGAAAATTAGAATATTGTGTATTCTAATTTTCTGAGACAGTCCAGTATATATATATATAATATTTTTTTTATATGCATACATAAGTTGTGAAGCAATAAAACGCCAACAAAAATTAATGAAATGAACAAAAAAAAAAAAAAATTTTATAATGGGTCGAAATTATTTTTCGAGCACCTTAGAAAGTCATTTGCTTTGCATATATAAAAAAATAAATTAAAAAAAAATATATATATATATATATAAGAAGAAATATTCTTAAAAAAGTGATTTTTTTTTTCTTTGATTAATTTTTTTTTGGATTGATTAGACACAAATGTCCTAACCATAATATGGCCCAAACACAAAAAGGATTGTTTCACTCAAAGAAAACTTTTTCAGTGGAAAATTTTATGTTCAAAGGCAAATTTTTCAATCTTAAAATATTTTTTCGCATTCAAAAACTTTTATCTATGATTGAAAATGTTTCTTTTTTTGATTGAAGTGATTTTTCTTTTTGAAAATCTATATTTTTTTTAAAGCAACTTATTTTTTGATTGAATAATAAAGAGAAAAACACAAACTAACACTAACACAAATCAACATTACTTCAATCAAAAAGTTGCTTCAATAAAAAAAACTTGACTTCAACCAAAAAATAAAAAATAATCAAAGAAAAATAGCTATCGCATGCATATTTTTGAGTTTTTAAGTTTCAAATTTAATTTTGCATTCAAACACATTTTTTTATTTAAACGACTTTTTTGGGTTGAAAATATATATTTTGGTAGAAGCAACTTTTTTTTTGATTGCAGCAACTTTTTTTTGATTGAATAATAAAGACCCAAATCTACCTCCATATGGCTCCGCCCAGGGAATACAATTTTTGACTGGGGTAACTACATTGGCAAGACACTGGCGGGCGTACCAAATTCAATGGACGACGATCTTGGTTAAAAATGTATTGCTTAAGCAGCCCGATTTAGAATTCCCCTCAAGAATGATGGGAAACAAAAAACGCTAATTGTCAACTTATTATTTTAAATGTTCTTGTAAGTTAATTTTATTGTTGACACTGCGTTTTGGGGTCATCAATGTATTGTGCCCCTCCTGCCCAAAAAGTCAAACTGCGCCTATGGTGATAAGATGCATCACGGAGCTGTAATATAGTTTTTAAGGGCGCTTTCACACTAGCACTGTTTGGTACGTTTTAAACGGACCACAGTTCTTTTTCTCAGACAGTCCGCTTCATTTTGTAAATGTGAACGCGCATCTGAACTCTAGTTCGGACCACACAAACGAACTCTGTTCCGCTTAAAAATCGTGGGTCTCGGTCCGTTTTGCATTTTGCTTGTGAATGCAACCGGAGCAGGGTGCGCTTCTGCTACTTTATGTGTAGCATTACAGTGATGCTCCAGGCTGTGACGCTATACGCAGGGTATCCTTGGAAGCGGAATACTGCGCGCACGCTATTCAAAATCAACAATGGCAAAACGACAGATAAAAAAAACATGGCCAAATGTTCTTGTGCTGTGCTATGCAGTTGCATTTGATACACAGAATCGGGCTCAAATATGGCAGTTGTTTTGCTTGCTGTTCCAGAACGGACCATGTGAGAGTGACAGTGGCCGAGACAGGCGGAGCCTCTCGCGTCGGCCGTTTCGTGAGTCTTGCGCTCCTGGAAGTGGCGACAATTTGACAGTTTAAAAAGTCAAGAAAGTGAGAGCGATTGCACGCCTGTGTGACTTGGGGTATCACGCGGTTACCCTTTCGTGATTTAATTTTCCTCTATACCTTTTTATATACTCCAGTTCGCTCGGCATAGAGTCGGGAGGGAGCGACCCCGACCCCGCCGCTGGCCGAGCAGCGACTTAATTTATGCTACATACATACCAACCCCACTACCGCTTGGCCAGTTGTCTGGAGGGGCCCGCAAATAAAAATCCACTTTCACCCCCACTAACACACACCGGACAATCGACTGGAGGGGACCACGAATAATTGTCCACTAGCACCCCCCAATCCCTGTCGGACGCTCCACTCAGGGGTTCCATTTATGCTCATTGCACCCGGGCTCTGTTCACATTTGTTCCACTATTGAGACTCTGCTTTTAGAAAAATCAAAGGATGCAAGGGCCAACTTGTCCAATGTTTTTTCTAGCTAAAATTAAGAGAAAGGGTCATATATCAGTAAATAACAGATGATTTAAATATGAAGCCATGAGTTGATTAATAGCAAAAATAATAATTGATTGGTCGACTATCAAAATAGTCGTTTGTGGCAGCAGGTGTTGTCACTGCGGGTCAGCTGTGTTGCCATTGTTGTCCCCGGGAGCAACCATCGGGTTCCAGGGGGCTCGTGTGCGTCGGTTCTTGTCGTTCTTGTCGAGGGGTGTCAAGTGACAGGTCAGCACCAGGTCTCTGAATCAGAGGGGAAAAAAGAGAAAAACATTTAAAGCAGTAATGTAAAGTAATTTCATAACATGCTAAATAGGGTCACATTTAAATTAATTGAACATTGTCCAACTAATAAAGCATGAAAAAAATAATTTATAAGTTGTATATTTGACAAAATAATCGCGTTTCGGAAGTTCGAGCCTAAAAGGGGATGAACCCGGAAGTGATACGTCACACCGGGAACAGCGATGGCAGCTCCATACATACGGCCGCCATACAAAGCCCTTTAAACAATGATTCAAACAGCGATATAAGCGATACATCGAGCGCAAGGGAGGAGATTCAAGTTTTTGAAGAGTTGGAGGAAAAAGAGGAGGTTGGAATTTTATGTTGGACCTAACATGTATTAGCCAGACGCTAATCAGGATGCAAACAATGTGCCTAGACTACCTGACATGGAATGGATACAAGACCCATCGAGATTACAAGATTGGTAAAATATAAGCTGTTATTATTTTCATGATTTGAAGATGCAGGCATTTGCACATAATTTTATGTTTTTGTCTATCTGATGACATTGTTAAAAAAAATAATAATCAGACTTCATGTTCATTTTGGCAGATCCAGCAGCTCTCGTGCATATAAAATAATAATATAAAAACGTTGGGGGAAAAGAAGGAGATGAGTCGTTGATGGCTTTCTCCACTTTATTGTGGCAACAATAAGATAAAAAAATAATGGCGGACTGCCGCCACATTCGACCGCAAAGTTTTGCTTCTCGCTGATCTCCTCCTCGCCTCCTACTACTCCAGTGTCTCTTAAACGGGTCGTGCATAGTGTCCTGTTATGGGCTTTTTGTTTACAAATGTATCGAACACACGACGTGCTTACAACTTTGTTTCTTTATTAACACATGGAGCTAACAGTACAACACAGCTTGGGGCTCTCGGGAGGAAGTGGCGTCTAATGGCGTGAGGAAATGTAGTTTTTTCACACAAGTGAACAGATTACAAAGCACCACTTCAATGTTGTCCCGAGACTACATTTCCCATGATTCACTGCGTGATCTGCGCGCTCGCTGATTCGCTACCAGACATTAAAAGCAACACGCATGTTGTTACACCTGTCAGCGGCTCTTGTACGTAAAACACAAACGAGAAGGCTATCAAGCGATCACCGTGAAAGAAACGCCGAACCATACAAATGCAATGCAATGCTTGAAGCATGAAGGTGGAATTACATAATACAAATACAAATAAATGTGCACAAACTCACCGGCGGTGTGTGTCTCTTACTACAACGTGACCGTGAATTACCGCGATGCCGACCCGCTTATATGCACATCAGAGGTTGCGCTAGACTTTTTCGTTGTCTGTCATTTTGACTGACAGTGTCATAAAAATCCGGTCATAATCTATTTTTACCAGTCACTTACATTTTTAAAATGACAATAATGACATATTCATTAGTATTTAGTTTTCATTCATTTTTAATTAATATTCCGTCCGAACAAGCTTAACAAGAGGCAAACGGGAGACAGCGGAGTGCACCAATCAGCGACGGGCAGACGTGCCGTTAGCAAAGCGACGAGGGCAGGACGAGGGACTTGCGCACGGAAGTAAACATACAAGGAGAACGGAGTTTATTCAACATGGCTAGCGCGAGACAGACTGTTGTCAATGACTCGTGTCGATGTGTTTTAGCTCATTTAAAGCTGAATTTACCGCGGATTGGAACATATTCTCGGCTCTCCCGTCGCCATCCGTGTTGATGTAGAGACGACTTTCGGCGTGCAAGAGTGACGTTGCTCGTGAAGAACACGTCACGCAAATAAACAAATCTGATTTGTCGATTGATTTTGTACCTACTCGAGAGGCTGTGTCCCAGACTTTTCTCTCAGAGTTTGAAAAATACAGGGAGAAGAGTCTGGCCGTGCCAGGCAAACACTCAGTTGCCTTGACATTTTTCCGAGTAAGGCCAACGACGTCATGCATCAAGAGAGACAATAGCTAATTAATATGCTCACTCGCCACCCTGTGGTCTGGGGTGTGAATTGCAACCTGTCAAAATGACGGATGGACTTCAGTTTTTTCCGTCACCGTTTTAAAAAACCGGTCAACGATGGAAAATATTCGGTTAACGCGACCCCTGATGCACATCCACACCCCTTTCCCGATTGACAGTGGATTAACCCTTTCGGACAAGATCGTAGATGACGCACAATTTAAACACGCTTAACCTAGCGATCGCAACAACAACTATGATCGGGGATTGCCACGAGTTAACTTTTGGCTAACGTCGCTAGCTTATACTGTTCATTCCACAACAGTTGACAGCTCTGCTTTGACAAAGTCATCAGTCATCTATCCAAAAATCACACTTAATTTTTGGCAAATCCTTGATCAGAAGCAGACCGGTTAAGGAAGCAGGCATCTTCGAAGTGTTTGCAGCAGAGAACACTACTCGATGATGGCGTGAAATTCATTTGCTTCGTGCGAACGAAAGATGTTCATTTGCTGTATGTGCCCTGCTATCCTTTGGCAACTCATACAACTTTTCGTTTGAGTGAGAACAATACATCGCCACACACCACCGTGGCATCTTACCGAGAAGCAATGCAACAAACAATACTGTTCTATGGCGGACTTCCCTCGCACTTCCCGGTGTGACGTAATTTCCCAAGATTGCCGAAGAAAAGCATTTTCGTTGTCAAGGGCGTTGCAATGGGTTAAACAAAGAATCTGGAAGGGTTGCGTTAAAAAAAAAAAACGAAAATATGCTTATAACTATTTAGCCATTGATATTATTCAAAAACATGGTTGGCCAACCTTACTTCACATTACTGCTTGAGGCGGTTTGGCCCTGACCTGAAGTGCTGGTACGATGGGACGCCTTGCCGAACGGCCCTCAGCTTGGCGTCATTCTCTCGTCTGTACTTTAGCTCCGACTCCACGCCGGCGCGCAAATCTTTCTCCAGTGCCGAAAAGTCGATGACGTCGGACTGAGAGGACGCCATGGTCAGATCCAAGATGGCCGCCTACACTGAGTCACAGCCTGGTTTAGTTTCAGAAGGCATTTAGGAACCTGGTAGACGTCCACCACAAATTGGGCACAAATCTCAAGACTCGCCCTATAATGGTGTCATGTAGGGCAACCACAAACAATTATTTTCATAGGTAATTAATCACTGATTTTTTTAATGATGATGAATCGACTCATCAACTCATACACAAATCATGTAATTGACTGTTCTATCACTCTGGGCTTTAGATTTTAGCTGGAAATGTGAGCTGGAGTAGAAACCATATGTACACTGATTTTTTCCCCATAAATTATTTTTGTTAGATTAATATAGATAGGAGTATTAAAATTGCGGTCTGGGGTCCAATTGTGGCCCCATTTGACTTCCAGTTGAAGTTAAGCCCGCACGTACTTTGCCATGGGTCCGTTTTGAAGGATCAGTTTTGGGGGGTTGGGAGGTGGGGGGCAAACTCAATTATTAAAATAGTAATAAATTAAAAATTTAAAAAAACAATACAATTAAAAACTCAAGCCATGAGTAATAAAAAAAGTAAACAATAAACAATAAAAATAAATAATTGTAATAAATTGAAAAACCGATGAAGAATATAGATATGAATCCAAAAAATTGCTTCCAGCCCCTCCAAGCTGAAATGGATTGGACGCCCATTGCCTTCAATATGTTCTTAACATCCATTTCTCTCTTTTACTAACACCCCAACAGATACTCTGTGATCTGGGCTGGCAGTGATAGAGTTAAGCTGATGATAACTTGCAAATTTTTGAGTCTCAAATATTTTTTCGCATTCCAAAACTTTTTTTCTATGATTGATTTCTTTTAATTTTATTTATTTATTTATTTTTAATCTAAGTGATTTTTCTCTTGAAAATATTTTTTGATTGAACACAAAGACACAAATGTCCAATAGCCAATATGGCCCAAGAACCAAAACAATTACTTCAATCCAAAAAGTTGTTTCAATAAAAAACAATTAAAAAAAAACTCGACAACTTCACTTTAGTAAAAAAATAATAATTCAAAGAAAAATAGTTTTGAAATGCTTTTTTTTCCTTTTAATCTGAAAATTATTTTTGCATTCAGACACGTTTTATTTTGATTAAACTGTTTTTTTTGTTTGAAAATATATATTTTGATTGAAGCAACTTTTTTTTTTGACTGAATAATAAACACTAATCTACCCCCATACTGCCAAAGCCATTTGATTGACAGACCATTTCATTCGGTAAAAGCAAAGGCAAAAGCAAAGACAATGACCAGCAAAAAAGAAAAGGCAAAGAAAAAAATGCCATTGATTTTTTTTTGTTTTTGTTTTTCAATGACAAAAAAAAAGACTTTAAAATTTTTATTTATTAATTATTTCTCTTCATATTTGTTTATTTTGACACTCCTGTGATTCCATTTATTGTCCCTGAAAGGGTTAATAGTGAAATTGAATGTCTAAGGATGGGGTCCTCAATTAGTGGACCGCGGTCCACAACTGGACCACGCCACACCTTTCTACGGACCCAGAGCAAATGGCACTTAAACAAAAAAAACCACTTTACTTTAACATATATTTTTTGTATGAATCGCCAATATATCGCTATGCACTACTATTCTATCGCTAAATTCTGTTTCATCTTTAGTCAAATTATCTTCCATGTTCCCACTTTTGTTGTCATCTCTATGAAAACGATGAGCTGATTGGCTGAGTGAGTCTACATGGATGCGCTGAAGAAAAGTGGACAATGAAAATCTCCGTTTCAATGAGGAATGGACTGACAAATGTGTCCATTTTACCAACTGCAAGTACCAAACCTGTGTGCTTAATATGCTTAAAGACAATTGCGCTGTTAAAAGTGAAAATGTGAAACACCATTATGTTAAAGAGCACAGCTCTTTTGAAGAGAAGTTTCCTCCTAAATCATATTTGAGAAGGCTAGAAATTATCAGGTTGAAGCAGTCATATCAAGAGTCAAGCAAGGTTATTGTTAAATCAATTACACAACAACAAATTGCAACGGAGTGCTCACTCAGAGTATCGTGGGTGTTGGAGAAGCCGTTCTCTGATGGACAAATAATAAAAGAGTGTATGACTGAAGTGGTGGCAGCAATGTTCGAAGGAAAAGAAAAGGAGAAAATGACAACAAAAATCAAACAAATCTCACTCCCAGATTCATCAACCACAAGACGCACTGAAGTCCTGGCTGATGATGTGAGTAAACAGCTTTGTAACCCCCAAATGCCATTTCTCTCATTGAGCAGTGTTTTACAGTTAAAGTTACTATCAGTAATTATTATGTTTGCATTTTAATGACAGACCTTGTCATTTATCTTCTGTACATGTGAATATGTACTGTACTACTTGCACATGTTTTCTTTTTTGTCCTGCAGTGTTTTAGTTACAAAATGTACTGTCAATAGTTATTGTTTGCACCTTAATGACAGATCTTGCCAATTATTTAGTGTACATGTGTAAACTTTGTACTTGCATGTTTTTTTTTTTTTTTGTATTTTTATTACAAATGAAGAAAATGTTTTGTTCATTTATTTATATTTCATCAGAATGTACATTGTATTTTTATTTGGTCCAAAGAAAACCAACTTTACCACCTTCGACCTGCCTTGTACTTGACCGACATTAATAAATGGACCCATGCTTGTATGAAAAAAACAATTGTGGACTTTCAAGATTTGTATTTGAGGAACCCTGGTCTAGGGGCTTGTGTCGATTAATCATGTTGCATAGTAAAATAGAAAACAACAAGGGCGTAGGTTTGCAAAGGGACGCTAGGGACAAAACACTACCAACTTTTCAGGATGCTCAA
Organism: Corythoichthys intestinalis; assembly: GCF_030265065.1. Taxonomy (NCBI): domain Eukaryota; kingdom Metazoa; phylum Chordata; class Actinopteri; order Syngnathiformes; family Syngnathidae; genus Corythoichthys; species Corythoichthys intestinalis. Next base: position 31,459,492 of record NC_080410.1, on the reverse strand, counting down.
ATTGTCCCCACCAACTTTCAAGCAACCTAATTTGCGTTATATAATGACTTCAGTTATATGTCATTTAGATTGGATTCCCATATGTTTTGTTGTAAATGACCCAACCATTATTAAGCAAATTATTTTCATTATGTTCAGATTTATATTTACCTCCATTCACTTACTGAATGTGCCGGTCCGTTTTTTTCCCTCAGAAACGTTTATTTGATGGGTTGATGACTTGACACCCCCCCCCCCCCCCCAATAAACACACATGCACACCCACGCACGCACGGACACACACACATTAGATATTAGGGATTTTTTCCCCCCAGCTACTAACAGCCACTGTAAGAAATGTAAAACGACATCAATGTTGTGGAATTGGGGAACACACCACTAATTTTGCTACTGAAAGTCTGACCTGCATCAGTTAGCATAACATTAAACTGTTTGAACATGCTAACCTGCAAAACCCAAGTAGGAAGCTGCTTAGCGAAAAGGGTCCTCCTGTGTGTTTTCTACTGTTAACGTTAAATTAACTGTGAGAAACGTAGTGAACCGAGATCTACTCTCTTCTCCCCAATTTTACTTTTTATTTTATTTACGTGGTCTTAAAGTGCATGTGACACGAAAAAGCATGTTTATTTCATAATACACGCTGTATTTTATGCTCCTGAATGATATGGACCGCTTGGATGTGTGTGGAAGCGATCGCTATATTTATTTAGTTTTTTTAATCCTGCGCCATGAAAATGAGTGACTTCCGGCTTCGGTCTTGCATTGAGGAGGAGGGCGCTGTGACGTGTACGGGTGAAGGCGTCCTCTTCACTATAAAGTTGTACTGTTGTGTATGAGGACTAAGGATTCAGCTGATTTTTCAGATTAATACGTTTATTTTTCGCATCACGCCAGCCAAACGGCTGCAGAAAAATCTTGCTGTATGAGGGAGAGGCGTGTGCGCCTTTTTGGAGTTTCAAAAGGTTCCCATTCAACGTGGATATTGGCCAAAACAAGCCCTACTACTGTGGGACCATTGGACTTACGAGGAAGTGAGTAAATATCTTGTTTTGTATTATGTCAAATACGAATACAGCGATTACAAAGTAAACACTACAAACTTTCTTTAAATAAAAGACTACTTACGTTTGATCATTGATAGGCATGTAAGAAGCTCTCCTCATGCACATTAGCTGCACGTTAGCTGCACAACAACTGCAGCCGCCCTCCTCCGGGGAACAAGCTGTAAATTGCTCTCCGCCGGGTGGTTTGCCGATCCGCGAAGACAATCGACAACCCAGTCGTCATTTGCCGATCCGCGAAGACAATCGACAACCCAGTCGTCATGTCAAATAATCCGGGCTACTTATGTGTGATTTTCCACTTCGAAGACTTTGAAACATCACTCGGTTCGGGTTAGCATGTCGGCTAGCTGTCACGCCTCTTGGTTTGTTTACATTCTCCGAAGCCGGGGAAGGGAAAAGACATATGTCCGATTTAGGTGTCATAAAATATCGTTCGGGAGGTGCGACAGTAAAGGTGAAGTCGACAGTTTTGACCATTATGGAGTAATTTTGCCATGTCGTCCTGAATAAGTGCATTTTTATTATTTCATATTCCATTTAGCACAAGATTGTTATTTGTCATGACCATGCCATTTATTTAGCAGTTGGGGAAAATACTTGGATAAAAAGAATATCCTGTAAAAATATTGAAGTAAAGAGACAAAAACCATGACATTTTGCAGATCTCTTCGTCGCGTTTTCCTCGTTGTGAATAGTTCCCCCTCGACGGGCTGACTGGTCCTTCTCAAGCCATTTATTTAGCTATTGGGGAAAAACAACTTGGATAAAAAGAATATCCTGTAAAAATATTGGAGTAGAGAGACTCAAACAATGACATTTTGCGGCTCTCTTCGTCGCGTTTTCCTCGTTCTGAATAATTCCCCCTCAACGGGCTGTATAGTAAAACCGATGAGCCCAGTCTCCTGCTGGCGTCATCCACCTGTTGGGGACGCTTGAGCCCTATAATGATAGGCGTGGCTAACCGGCAGATTAAAAGACTACTTTCTCGTCATCTGCGCTTTGCTAAATTGTTGTATATAGTCGAATCGTCTCAAAATATGGTTCTAATTCACATAATAATGCTATTTAAGACTTTTTTTCCTTCTGTCGTATGCTCTTTAAAGCAGCCCACAGGAGCTTTCATTTTTTTTTGTTGAATTTGGCTGTGCTTGCGGACAAAAGCAATAGTGTTTTAACTGAAGGACAGCTCCATTTTTATTTTATTTTTTTGTTATTCACCATTCATTGACTGGTCTTAAGACAAATGTTTATTAATTTTTTTTTTAAATTCCTGGATTGTTGAGAGATGATTAACAAAATATGGACATATGGATTGGATTGCATTTATGGGTTTCACAGTACACTGTGACGAAATGGTTGGCCAAAAATATGGGCCCCTTGGCATTATTTTGCTTAGGGCCCCCAAATGGCTCGGGCCGGCCCTGGTTAGTATAAATAAATAGTTTTATTTTGCATCGATCATTATGAAATTCCCGTCCCCAGCAAAAAGTGTACATGCAGGCTATGCTGTTATATTGTTCCTACCAATGTTGAGACCAAACCTACGCCCTTAGAATACAAGTATTTGAAAAAAAAAAATCCTCATTGTTTTCTGGTATAACCTCATATTTATATTAATTAAATGAGAGTAAAAGACACCTGCACTGAGAGCAAACTGAACAGAATAACCTGGTAACTTCAGAATGAAACACGTCAAAAGTTCGGGATACCTTTCCAAGATGGCGCCCGTGTACGATTCCACTCAGTTTGTTTCCGAAATTATCTTACATACTCAAACATTCCTGAAACGGAGATGGGAGAGGAGACTTAAACGTCCTTATAGTACTTACCAGAAGTTCTGAAGACAACGTGGGAGACTCCGGTTTCAGACTTACTCAAATGACACCCAAACAGCACGCAGCAACGTCGTCATTCAGTCCAAAAAAGTGTTGTTGCGCCGTTCAGTGTTTCGTGTTTGACGTTATCTTCTCACCAAACTAAAATGTTTTAATTTCGTCAAAGGGAGAGACTAGAGATCTGCTAGTTTCCTACTTCTGTCAAACAAACTGCTGGTTGTCATGACAACGGACGGAAAACCGTAAGGCTCTAAATAACACGTCAATACAACGTGATTAATTATGTTTTTGTTTTGCTGGTACAGACACCAGGATATGCTGGAATCCTTAGCAGTGTTAAGCAAAATGAAAGAAATATTCCACCTGCTTTAAGTCATTTAATTTAAAATATTGACATCTTGTCTCAGTGTCTTAAAAGAATATCTATAAAACACAAATATTTCCAGGCGTCAGAAAATGTCAGCAATAATTCAAAACCGTACAACTTTCCGATGTTTCCCTCGAAATGTGGACGACTTTTTCTGTGTGCAATTATTCAGAAGCACTTTGCACAAGGGCGTAGGTTTGCATAGGTACGGTATGGACATAACACTAGCAACTTTTCAGGATGCTCAAATTGTCCCCACCAACTTTTAAGCAACCTTATTACATTATATAAAGAGTTAAAATGTACAGGTAATTTTGATTGTCTAACCATACAGTGGGGCAAATAAGTATTTAGTCAACCACTAATTGTGCAAATTCTCCCACTTGAAAATATTAGAGATGACTGTAATTGTCAACATGGGTAAACCTCAACCATGGGAGACAGAATGTGGAAAAAAAAATAAATAGAAAATCACATTGTTTGATTTTTAAAGAATTTGCAAATCATGATGGAAAATAAGTATTTGGTCAATACCAAAAGTTCATCTCAATACTTTGTTCTGTACCCTTTGTTGGCAATAACGGAGGCCAAACGTTTTCTGTAACTCTTCACAAGCTTTTCACACACTGTTGCTGGTATTTTGGCCCATTCCTCCATGCAGATCTCCTCTAGAGCGGTGATGTTTTGTGGCTGTCGTTGGCCAACACGGACCTTCAACTCCCTCCAGACATTTTCTATGGGGTGGAGATCTGGAGACTGGCTAGGCCACTCCAGGACCTTGAAATGCTTCTTACGAAGCCACTCCTTTGTTGTCCTGGCTGTGTGTTTAGGATCATTGTCATGTTGAAAGACCCAGCCACGTCTCATCTTCAATGCCCTTGCAGATGGAAGGAGATTTTCACTCAAAATCTCTCGATACGTGGCCCCATTCCTTCTTTCCTTTACACAGATCAGTCGTCCTGGTCCCTTTGCAGAAAAACAGCCCCAAAGCATGATGTTTCCACCCCCATGCTTCACAGTGGGTATGGTGCAATTCAGTATTCTTTTTCCTCCAAACACAAGATCCTGTGTTTCTACCAAAAAGTTCTATTTTGGTTTCATCTGACCATAACACATTCTCCCAGTCCTCTTCTGGATCATCCAAATGCTCTCTAGCAAACCACAGACGGGCCCGGACGTGTACTTTCTTCCAGCAGGGGGACACGTCAAGCAGTGCAAGATTTGAGTCCCTGGTGGTGCATTGTGTTACTGATAGTAGCCTTTGTTACTGTGGTCCCAGCTCTCTGTAGGTCATTTTCTAGGTCCCCCCGTGTGGTTCTGGGATTTTTGCTCCCCGTTGTTTTTATTATTTTGAAGCCACGGGTTGAGGGGGAGTTGAAAGTCCGTGTTGCTCACCGACAGCCCCAAAACATCACTGCTCTAGAGGAGATCTGCATGGAGGAATGGGCCAAAATACCAGCATCATTGTGTGAAAAGCTTGTGAAGAGTTACAGAAAACGTTTGGCCTCCGTTATTGCCAACAAAGGGTACATAACAAAGTATTGAGATGAACTTTTGGTATTGACCAAATACTTATTTTCCACCATGATTTGCAAATAAATTCCTTAAAAAGCAAACAATGTGATTTTCTGAGTTTTTTTTCACATTGTCTCTCATGGTTGAGGTTTACCCATGTTGACAATTACAGGCCTCTCTAATATTTTCAAGTGGGAGAACTTGCACAATTAGTGGTTGACTAAATACTTATTTGCCCCCCTGTATGTTGCAAGGATAGAATAATTACCATTATTAAGTGAATTATTTTCATTATGTTCAGACTTACATTCATCCCTTTTCACTTGCTGAATGTGCTGGTCCATTTTTTCCCTCCTCCAACGAACGTTTGGTTGAAGCCCCCCGTCCCGCCACAAAAAAACCCACACACACACAGGTCTGACATACTCACACAACCTCGACAGATTCATGTCGACAACATACCACGTGCTTTGGAGAGGGGGGATATTAGAAGGTTTTTTTTGGGGGGGGGGCCAGCAGCAGCCACTATAAGTCATGTAAAAAGACGTCAATGTGGTGGAGGTGGGGGAAACACCACTAATTTTGCTACTGAAAGTCCGATCTGCAACAGTTAGCATAACATTAAACTTGCTAACCGGGCAAGGAACAATGAAGTCAAGCTAGTTGTCCCGTATTGGGATCATTGTTTGCATTATGTGCATTACGATAATATCGTCCCTACCGAAGTTGAGACCAAACCTACGCCCTCGACTTAGCAAGAAATCCAGCACAGGGATAGTTGCGAACGTTTCACAATTAACTCATTCATTGTCGTTGAGAGCGACAGACGTAAAATTTATTTGAACCTGGCTGTCATTGAACAATTATGTTTTAGAGCCATTGACATCGATAGACGTCCGATCCATTTTGACTGGGAGGGGCGGTAAATATATATTTCCATTTACTTGAACATATGGCGGAAAACACTCAGGTGACTTGAAGTTCCGCTCAATTTGGCCAAATTTCAAAATTGTCCTAGATGAATGTGTGATACATCATTGGAAAGCTAAAATCTCAATTTTCTGGGGAAGAAAAATTTTGAACAGGAGGGCTTTTTAGAAAAAAAAAAACTTTTTAAACAGCAAAGCCCTAACTGGATGTGAGAGCACGCGAGAGCAGAATTAAAGACGCCACGATTTAAACGAGATATTATCATGTACTTACCTCTTTTCGATCCAAAAACACCATGTATCACCGAGTGTCAAGACACAGTGGTGAATGGCCAGAGCCGGATTTTTGGGGGAATTTATGGGTGAAACATGGTAATATAACAAGGGTCGTGATGCCGAAATCGCAGACATCAAGGTTGAGATGATCTTTTTTATATATTTACCCTTTTAAACCTTTATTTTCATTTTTTCTTTGTTTGGATCGATTATTTATTGTCTAAAATATTGGGGAAAATGCGAAAGTAACAAAAAAATACAATTAAGCGATAGTTATGAGGTAGATATCCATGACTTATTTACAGACGCCAATTTTTTCATTGTGACATAATTGTTTAAAAGTTTCAAATATGCGAGTGAATACTTTTTTAAAGACATTTAAAAAAAAAAACAACTAAATATTAGACATTAATGATTCTAAGCTAAAAATGACAGACATTTTGAATAATAAGTATAATTATTCACCTTTTTATGGCTGGGTTGAAACAAAAGCGGTTGCGAGACTTCTGTAAATGAGGGTTTCAAGGGTAAAACGGACTAATTAAAAATAGTTCAGGGGCTTATTGCGCCATGAATCTGCTATGGCAGCAAAAAGACATATTGTTCTATCAAACACAACTGTTCTTTTGGCTAAAATACAGCAGTTTATTTTAAAGAGGGGTGCAAGAGCAGAAACTGCTTTTTCAGCCTTGTCTGTGTTTTCTGCCATATATCGGTTCATTTCACAGCATTGCACATAATCATTCTTTGGTCTGATAACTGTGTTTATCTGCAGTACTGCTTGCGTACAAGGACTTCTTCTTTCATTGTTTTTGTCTAGGTAGGGTCTGGCACTAGGTTGCGGACTGTTTTTTTCCACTGTTTGTGTAGACAGCAAATATAAACTGTATTGAGTTTAAAGCGGAAGTTCAGAGTTTTTGACATTAGGCTTAATCTTTGAGTTGGCGGGAGTTTAATTAGTTAGTGGAGGTTTTTGTGTTTTTTATTACTGTATTGGCCCGAATATAAGGCGGTGTTTTTTGCATTGGAATAAGGCTGAAAAAGAGGGGGTCTTCTTATATTTGCGGTCTAGACAGTATACCCATTCACGACGCCAGATGGCGCCAGATATCATTGAAGCGATGTTCTGTCAAGACATATCTCAACTACTCTCCCCATTCAAGACGCTAGTTGTCGCCAGATATTATTGAAGCGATGTTCTGTCATGATAGATCTCAGCTACTCTCATTATATTATTGCAATGTTTTTCCTTATTCAGATTTGTATCAAGACTAGAGTTAGTTAGACTTCACTTCGATGCTTAATGCCGTTATTGCAATTTTGTTGTTTTATCACGATAAATTGGTTTATTTACATTTCAAAAACCAGAAGCCATTCATTTACGAATGTGATTGCACTTTAGTTTACATATTTAAATGTTCAGATATTGATTTGAATGAGGCAAAATAACATGCTTTTTCTCTCAAACATATTATTATGATCATTTGTTTCGGATGTACTGTAATTATTTTCTGTATAAAAAACTTAATTTGGTGTTCAAAAAGTCTTTTTTTAAACTTGAGTCTTATAATCAGGGCCGTCTTATATTCGGGCCAATATGGTAGTCGGTGGAGTTGATTTCAACAAATTCCCTGCTGTTTGTAAGTTATTTGTTAGTTTCAGGGCATCGGAGTGGCTAAGCTAGCGTGAGTGAATGGGCCAACTTAGCATGCCAATAAAAAACGAGACTGATCCACAAACAGATTAAACACAGTCAAATAAATTCATATTGCAGATCATTGTTCCTTAATTCTGCAGGGTTATTTTTTTAGATGTGTAATACAAACACAATAGAGAGGAGCGCTTCGGCTACTCTGCTCACGCTGCATTCGAGGAAGGTGGGAAGTCAGATTCATCCCGCTTGGAGGGTACAAGTTGCGACCTCAAAGCGTTCCAAGCGAATGTAAACAGCTAAGATGGCTGATCGCGACAAGTTGTTTTTTATTTTGGTCAACAAAAGACATTTTGACCTCCAGCAAATCTGCCTTCTCGTAAGCGATCACATAGTGGCGGCATTCCAAAGATATTTTTCCAGATTCGTGACTTCCCACCTTCCTGGAATGCAGCATCAGTCTGCTGAGTTAACTGACAGCCGGAAACATAGTGAAATGTGCATTTATAGGCTGAGGAAACAGACAGAAGAAATGGGCAAATGAAAGTTTCCACAAATTCCCTATGCAGAACAAGGAACAATATAAACTGGTTACTTGCTGCTGGCTACAACAAAAAAATCAGCGGTGAAAAAAAACGATGTGATATCACTCCGCCCTGCTTCTGGATTACAAATGTTGCTGATAAAATTGCTTCGCAATATTTGCAGTATTAAGTTTTAATTAGAGATGTCCCGATCGATGCCGATCGATCGGGTCTGATCACATCATTTTCAAAGTATCGGAATCGGCAAAAAAATATCGGCCATGCCTTTTTTAAAAAAATATATATACATATTTTTTAATTAAATCGTTTTCTAATTGTATTTAACGTTACAGACATAATATGTTACACTCATCCAGAGTCTTTAGTTTAGGCTTAATGTAGGGTTATCAAATTTATCCCAATAATGGCGGTGATTAATTTTTTAAAAAATGTATCACGTTAAAATATTTAACGCAATTAATACATGCGTTGCACGACCCACTCATACATTGTCATGCTCAATCTGTAATGGCGCCGTTTTACCTATATAGAGAGATAAAAGACAGTGTAAAATGAGTGGAGTGAATTTTGGCAGCCTTTGAAGCCTTTTTTTAAATTGGCTAAAGCCTTACAATCCCTCTCCCTACAATTAGAAATATCATGGGAAGCAATGTGGGGAAGCAAGGTAGCAATTGATCTTTTTCTTAACACCTTGTTATTTCCCAACGCAGAGAAGATATATCAATTGGTAGCACTACGCACAGTCATGGTTCCACTTCCCATCATGCATTTGGGCATGACTACAGTATCATTTACTGAAAGCTCAACAAATACACTAGATGGCAATATTTAGTCACAATATACAAAGTCACAAGTCTTTCTATCCGTGGATCCCTCTCACAGAAAGAATGTTAAAATAATGTAAATGCCATCTTGAGGATTTATTGTCATAATAAACAAATACAGTACTTATGTACTGTATGTTGAATGTATATATTTGTCCGAGTTTTATTCTTTTTTTTTCTTAATGCATTGCCAAAATTAATATGATCGGGAAAAATTATCGGGAATGATTGGAATTGAATCGGGAGCAAAAAAAAGCAATCGGATCGGGAAATATCGGGATCGGCAGATACTCAAACTATAACGATCGGGATCGGATCGGGAGCAAAACAACATTATTGGAACAACCCTAGTTTTAATAAATTTATCCTGAATACATAGCCAACAGTTAATTGCATGGGTCATCGATGATTTTCATGTGCGCATATGTTGTTTTTTATGGGTATGCTAAGTCGGCCCTCCTGACTCGTGCTAGCTTAGTCACTCCGGAGCCCTGACACTAACAAATAACTTACAAACTACACAGAATTTGTTGAAATCAACTCCACCGACTAATTAAACGCTCGCTCGAAGATTAAGCCTAATGTTAAAAATTCTGAACTTCCGCATTCTGATTTGTGTGTCGTCATCTCCTGTTTGTTAACAGAATAAAAGAATCTGCAAAAAGAAAAAAATATCAACTTTTTTTCCTTCAGGGCAAACGAACGAACGGATCGGATCGGGACGTCTATCGCCGTCAATGGCAGCCAATGAGATCAATTATGAAACAATGTAAAAGCCGTTAGAACAATAGGAAGGTTGATGATGGGTTTCCTTAGTGAATGTTACTGTGTGGTCTATGTAAAAACAGTTCACTTTTTAAAGCAATTCTGGTCCATCAATGAAAACCAACGAGTTAAAATGTCAGCTCATTTTATCGGCTGACGTCATCTGAGTTCTTCCCATCTCCTCTCGCAGATTTTCTCAGCAGGTGTAGATCTTCCGGAAGGACTTGACCGTGTCTCCAAGAGTGCAGCGGCTACCTGTGCTCGAAGACGGCCTGGAATTCGTTGAGCACGAGCTCCACAATCTGGCTCTGGAAGACCATGTGGACGGTCATATTGGCCGACTCGCACTGCGGGCGCAGCAGCGTGGGTCCGAAGACGATGGCCACGCTCTGGACCGACATCCGGTTGGAGTCTTTGTGATCCACCACCCTGCGTGCGGACAAAGACGACAGTTTAGGAAGGAGCGTGCTGACGCCGACGAACGGGACGCTGATACGTGCCTGTGCAGGTGTCGGAAGAGGAGCTCCATGGTGTCGTGGTTGGGAAGAGGTAGCGAGCGCACCAAGTCTTTCATGTAGGACACGCGTAAGTCATATTCGGGTAGTTCTGCAATTAGCGGGAAATGAACAGTGTTTAACTCTAAAGACCAGTATATGAATCAGAACCTTTCAGAATCAGGCTTTGATCAAAATGCCGTTTCAGTGGTCTAGAAGCAGCGACCAAACCAGATGTTTGAGCTCAGTCTTGAGTAGAGCTGTCACCATTATTTCACTAATCGACGACAAAATTTTCGAAATCCTGTTTTGAGCCTCTCAATTCATTCACTGATATTAAAGGGGAAAGACGCCAAATCAAATTGGACAGGCGGGAGAGCTGATAGTGATCAATCTCATTAATTTTTTTATCTTTATGATGTTTATTACTTTTTTTTTTTTTTTTTTTGCATTTTAAATAAGAAATATAACATTTTATTCAATTATAAAGAAAAAGGATTCTTAATTAAGAAAAAACAAAATGGGGAGAAAATGTAAATATTTTGTGTAATTTTGTATCAGTTTTTGTTTCAAAATGTTCAATAATTTATTTGGATAAAAAGCAAAAAAGGAAAAACAATGTTTTTTAACTTAAAAATAGGGCTGACAAAATTATCGCGTTAACGGGCAGTAATACATTTGAAAAATTAATCACGTGAAAATATTTAACGCAATAACGCACATGCCCCGCTCAAACAAATTAAAATGACAGTACAGTGTCATGTCGACTTGTTACTTGTGTTTTTTTGGAGTTTTGTCGCCCTCTGCTGGCGCTTGGGTTTGACTGATTTTATGGGCTTAAGCACCCATGAGCATTGTGTAATTATTTACATCAACAATGGCGGGTTACTAGTTTATTTTTTGATTGAAAACTTTACAAATTTTATTCAAACGAAAACATTAAGAGGGGTTTTAATATAAAATTTCTATAACTTGTACTAACATTTATCTTTTAAGAACTACAAGCCTTTCTATCCATGGATTGCTTTAACAGAATGTTAATGTTAATGCCATGTTGTTGATTTATTGTTATAATAAACAAATACAGTACTTATGTACAGTATGTTGAATGTATATATCAGTCTTGTGTCCATCTTTCCATTCCAACAATAATTTACAGAAAAATATGGCATATTTTATAGATGGTTTGAATTGCAATTAATTAAAATTAATTTTTAAGCTTTGATTAACTCGACTAAAAAATTTAATCGTTTGACAGCCCTACTTAAAAAATAAACTACAAACAAATGGGAAAAGAAATATTTAAAAAAGGAAAAACAGCAAATATGGATTCTTTTCTTTTATATAAAAAAAGCAAAAAAACTCAATATTTTCTTTATTTTAAATTGTTTCAATTTCTAGTTTAAATAAAAAAAAATACATTAAGTATTCCTTGATTACTGTAATATAAACAGTGAATAACATGATTTATGGTGGTATGAAAAAGTATCTGAACCGTTTGGAATTTCTCACATTTCTGCATAAAATCACAAACAAATAAGATCTGATCTTTGTCAAAATCACACAGATGAAAAAACTCTGCTTTAACTAAAACCACCCAAACCTTTATAGGTTTTCATATTTCAATGAGGATAGTATGCAAACAATGACAGAAGGGAGAAAAAGAAGGGAGAAAAATAAGTAAGTGAATCATCACATTTAAAATTTTGTGCCCCCTCTCCTTCCCCTTTGGCAGCAAGAACATACCAGACGCTTTCTGTAGCTGCAGATCAGTCTGGCACATCAATCTAATCTGGGCCCATTCTTCTTAACAAAACTGCTGTAGTTCAAATTCCTGCGATGTCTGGCATGAATTGCTGTCTTTAGGTCATGCCACAGCAACTCAATGGGGTTCAGTCTGGACTTGGCCACTCCAGAACATGTATTTTGTTCTTCTGAAATCATTCTGAAGTTGATTTATTTCTGTGTTTTGGATCATTGACTTGTTGCAACATCCATCCTCTTTTTAGCTTCAACTGTCTGACAGACGGCCTCAGGTTTTCCTGCAAAACATCCTGATAAACTTTTGCATTCATTCTTCCATTAATGATTGCAAGTTGTCCAGGCCCTGAGGTAGGAAAACAGCCCCAAATCATGATGCTCCCTCCACCATGCTTCACGGTGGGGATGAGGTGCTGATGTTGGTGAGCTCTTCCATTTTTTCGTCCACACATGACGTTGTGTGTTACTCCCAAACAATTCAACTTTGGTTTCATCAGTCCAAAAATATTTCGCCAAAACCTGTGCAGAGTGTCAAAGTGCCTTTTTGCGAACATTAAACCAGCATAAATGTTTTTTTTAGACAGCAGTGGCTTCCTCTGTGGAGTCCTTCCATGAACACCATTATTGGCCATAGTTTTACATATAGTTGCTGTATGGACAGAGATATTGGACTGTGCCACTGATTTCTTCTTCTTCTTGAGCAGACACTCTAGGGTTCTTTTTTACCTCTCTGAGTATTCTGCGCTGAAGTCTTGGCGTCACTCCTTGGGAGAGAAGCAACAGTGCCAAACTCTATTTGTAAACAACTTCTCTGACTGTCAATTGATGAACATCCACAGTTTTATAGACTGTTTTGTATCCTTTCCCAGCTTTATACAAATCAACAATTCTTGATCGCAGGTTTTCAGACAGCTCTTTAGACCGAGCCATGATGCACGTCAGACAATGCTTCTCAACCAGACAATTCTTACCAGGTGTGTGTTTTATAGTGGGCAGGGTAGCTTTAAACCACTCATCAGTGATTAGGCACACACCTGACTTAAATTGTTATGTAAAAATAGGTTTCAATTGCTCTTTAAGTCTCCTTAGGCAGAGGGTTCACCTATTTATTTTTCCCTTTTCTGTCATTGTTTGCATGCTATCCTCATTAAAATATGAAAACCTACACATTTTTGGGTGCTTTTAGTTAAAGCAGACACTGTTTGTACATCTGTGTGGTTTTGACAAAGGTCACATTTGATGGTGATTTTATGCAGAAATGTGAGAAATTCCAAAAGGTTCAGATACTTTTTCATACCACTGTATATATAAACCAACTAGTCAACTACCCACAAGAATAATCAGTGATAAATTGACTATCAAAATAATTGGTTGTGGCAGCCCTAGTTTTGAGACCCAATCTTTTTTTTTTTATAGTTTCAGTGTGTTCATTTTGCTCAAAACTGCACTTTGACGGCAAAAGATCAAAGAAGCCACATTTCTAAGACTGTCTGGGATGCTCAGACTGACGGATGGCGGCGATGAACTTGTCAAAGAAGCTGAATGGGAAGAGCGGCTCAGGAAGTTCCCGGAAGAAGAGTTTGAGTGCGCCAGTCAGTACGTGAACGTCCTCCCAACGGCCGTCCTCCAAGTCCAGATGCTCCTCTGAAAACACATCGCAACGAGATGACGTCATCTCAATGTAAATTTGCAGTAGTTTCATGCAATTTATCTTTTTCAAATTCAGTTCACTTAGAAATTTAAAAGTGGCTCATACTTAATCATATAATTAATTCAACTCAGGACTTGATGAAGTAAGTTAGAAATACTCAGGTTACTTAAGAGAACTGAAGAATTTGAGTTATGTCTACTTAAAATATTTAGTTAGCATAATTAATAGAAAGTTTTATTTCTTACAGTGCATGCAATTATTACAATCCCGCGCCAATTAGGCATTTACCAAAAGAACAAATCTGTTACTACCATGGTCGGCTTTGTGTCGCAGCCTCTGGATGACGGCCAAGTTTCCACTCACGCGGTAGATGCCGTCCACGTCCAGACCTCGACACACACAAAAACAAAAGCAAAAAACAAAAGACAAGGTCAAACACAAATAAGAGAAAGACGGACTCAGAGAAATTTGTTAAAGCGCATGCTACAATGGTTTAATGACTAAAAAGTGTCACTATATAAGTATAACACCATAACACCATAACTCAAGGTGAAGGCACCATTTCTGGTTCACCACATCATTGAATGTGGCTCAAGTAAGTAAATCATGTGCATATGGATGTTATGTTTTTTGCAAAAATAACATTTAAACAAAATTTCTGTAGTCCTCAATGAAAGATTGAGAACTGCGTATTTCAGCATATTCACTGTCGCTCCCTTATTTTTTCAAAGAAAAATTACAACAATTTGATTTACTGTTTTTCATTTGTTTTTATATATAAAAAGTAAAACAATAATATTTAGCCCCCCCTTTTATAAAAGAAAAACTACAATTTGACTGTTTTTTTAGATAAAACAAAAAATGATTTTAAAAAAAGATTGTTTCCCCCCTTTTTTAAATGTAAAATGCAGATAAAAATGAACTTAGTAAATAAATACATAAATAATAAAAGAGAATGCTGACTTTTCTTTTCATTAAAATAAAAGAAAAAAAAAGAAAAATATAAAAAAATATTTATTTTTTGTTTCTGATGTGAAAATTGAGTGATTTATCAACTGTTGAAAACTTAAAATTCACGTCAAAATTACACTAAATAAAAACAAAATGTAGTTGCAATTTCGGGCAATAACTTACATGATATGTTAAATATGGCAGTTGAGCCTGAAAATATAGGTGATTATTAGGGTTGTTCCAATCATGTTTTTTTACTCCCGATCCGATCCCGATCGTTTTAGTTTGAGTATCTGCCGATCCCGATATTTCCCGATCCGATTGCTTTTTTTTCCTCAATTCCAATCATTCCCAATAATTTTTTCCGATCAAACACATTTTGGCAATGCATTAAGAAAAAAATGAATAAAACTCGGACGAATATATACATTCAACATTCAGTACATAAGTACTGTATTTGTTTATTATGACAATAAATCCTCAAGATGGCATTTACATTATTAACATTCTTTCTTTGAGAGGGATCCAC
The DNA here is from genome assembly GCF_030265065.1 of Corythoichthys intestinalis. Classification (NCBI taxonomy): domain Eukaryota; kingdom Metazoa; phylum Chordata; class Actinopteri; order Syngnathiformes; family Syngnathidae; genus Corythoichthys; species Corythoichthys intestinalis. Next base: position 31,444,335 of record NC_080410.1, on the reverse strand, counting down.
GGATAGAAAGACTTGTGACTTTGTATATTGTGACTAAATATTGCCATCTAGTGTTATTTGTTGAGCTTTCAGTAAATGATACTGCAGTCATGCCCAAATGCATGATGGGAAGTGGAACCATGACTGTGCATAGTGCTACCAATTGATATATCTTCTCTGCGTTGGGAAATTACATAAGGTGTTAAGAAAAAGATCAATTGCTACCTTGCTTCCCCACATCGCTCCCCATGATATTTCTAATCGTAGGGAGAGGGATTGTAAGGCTCTAGCCAATTAAAAAATGGCTCCAAAGGCTGCCAAAATCCACTCTGTTCATTTTACGCTGCCTTTTATCTCTCTATATAGGTAAAACGGCACCATTGCAGATTGAGCGCGACAATGCGTGAGTGGGTCGTGCAGCGCATGCATTAATTGCGTTAAATATTTTAACGTGATACATTTTTTAAAAAATTAATTACCGCCGTTATTGGGATAAATTTAATAACCCTACCTTAAAGGGTATGAAAACGCAAAGGGGGTGTGAGACATCAATAGAACCGTTATATGCCAAGATAACAAATATTGATAAAGTTAACAAAAAAATCAATCACATTAATGAGCAATTATCGAAAATAGATCGAAAATGACGAACATTTCCAAAAGTGTTCCGGAAACAACCGAATGGGGCGGCAACGTCATAACAAAGAAACAAAAGGTCGAGGCAGGTGCCATCGTTGTTTATCGACGAGAGAGTTGCGTTCGTGTTTTATCAAAAAATCGCTAAAATGGTTCAAACCTGTCATGCTATGTGGTTTACAAATAGCCATTTGTCGCAATGTGGTACCCATGAGTTCCCGAACGCGAGAAAAAGAGCTGGACTACGCAGACAATGAGTAAAGTTCGTCAGTGCTAAGAGGGCTAATTTTGCAGACCCAGCCTCCGGCACGGTTTTGTGTGGTGCGCATTTTACACCTGAAAGCTATACGAACTATGGGCAAATGAAATCAGGTTTTGCTAAGAAATTGCTGCTGAAAGCAGATGCGGTGCCCGGTGAAAGAGGACGATGACTGGCTCTGATGAGACCACCTCACCACCCCAGGCAAAGCAAAGGAGGGAAATGGCCAGAGTGAGTACTCTTTTATAATAAAAAACATATCACGCATTGGAGAGGAGGGTCCGTCGGGAAGTCGAATCTCGGATTCAGGAGGAGCAGTGCGGTTTTCGTCCCGGCCGTGGAACAGTGGACCAGCTCGACACCCTCGGCAGGGTCCTCGAGGGTGCATGGGAGTTCGCCCAACCAGTCTACATGTGTTTTGTGGATTTAGAGAAGGCGTTCGACCGTGTGCCTAGGGGAGTCCTGTGGAGGGTGTGTCGGGAGTACGGAGTACCGAGCCCCTTGGTAAGGGCTGTTCGGTCCCTGTACGACCGGTGTCAGAGTCTGGTCTGCATTGCCGGCAGTAAGTCGAATTCGTTCCCAGTGAGGATTGGACTCCGCCAAGGCTGCCCTTTGTCAGCGATTCTGTTCATAATTTTTATGGACAGAATTTCTAGGCGCAGCTGAAGCGTTGAGGGTGTCCGGTTTGGTGGCCTCAGCATTGCATCTCTGCTTTTTGCAGACGATGTGGTGCTGTTGGCTTCATCAAGCCGTGACCTCCAACTCTCACTGGGGCGGTTTGCAGCTGAGTGTGAAGCGGTTGGGATGAAGATCAGCACCTCCAAATCTGAGACCATGGTCCTCAGCCGGAAAAGGGTGGCATGCCCTCTCCGGGTCGGGGATGAGATCCTGCCCCAAGTGGAGGAGTTCAAGTATCTTGGGGTCTTGTTCACGAGTGAGGGTAGGAGGGAGCGGGAGATTGATAGGCGGATCGGTGCAGCGTCCGCAGTGGTGAAGAAGGAGCTGAGCCAAAAGGCGAAGCTTTCGATTTACCGGTCGATCTACGTTCCTACCCTCACCTATGGTCACGAGCTGTGGGTCGTGACCGAAAGAACAAGATCACGGATACAAGCGGCCGAAATGAGTTTCCTCCGCAGGGTGTCCGGGCTCTCCCTTAGAGATTGGGTGAGAAGCTCGGTCATCCGGGAGGGGCTTGGTGTCGAGCTGCTACTCCTCCGCGTTGAGAGGAGCCAGTTGAGGTGGCTCGGGCATCTGGTTCGGATGCCTCCTGGACGCCTTCCTGGAGAGGTTTTCCGGGCATGTCCCACCGGTGGGAGGCCCCGGGGTCGACCCAGGACACGCTGGAGAGACTATGTCGCTCGGCTGGCCTGGGAACGCCTTGGAATCCCGCCGGAGGAGCTGGCTGAAGTGGCTGGGGAGAGGGAAGTCTGGGCTTCCCTGCTGAAGCTGCTGCCCCCGCGATCCGACCCCGGAATAAGCGGAAGATAATGGATGGATGGATGGATATCACGCATTGGATATAGGACTGGACACATGTATAACTTATCGCTCGTAAAATATATAGAACAAATCCTCTAATCCCATTAATATTTGTGTCGGTTGGCAGAGCGAAACCGATGATAGCATATTAAATGATAATTATTCTATACATTACTTTATTTTGCGGTCACGGTGTATCAGCTTCACAAAAACAAATGCAAAACAAACCATTCGGTGATTCTGTTGCCGCCGGTGTTTCATCAGTGTGATTCCTCCCCTCAATGATCCTTTCATTAGGCTGCATTGGCTTTCGTTTGGGCTCAAATTGATAACCCAAAACCCCAAAGAAAGGTTCATAACTCTCCTCGTCACCATTAGAAGAATGTTCGTTACGTCGGATTCGTCGCTGCAAATAGAAACAAAATTGTCCGCCGTCATCGCCGCCATTCAGTACTAAGCACTGAGCCGGTTGTTTCCCTATAGTGACGTCACGCACACAATATGCTAGATTTCCGGCATCTCGGGGGCAGGTCCTTTTAGCTTGACAATCGACCTAATTTCTATCATTTTCTTGGTGTTGCGATGTGTGTAATTACACGAAGTGGCATGATATGAATTCAAAAGGCATGCGTTGATGGATAAATGATGGAATATTAGCATTTCCCCAGGTGTTGTCATACCCTTTAAGCCTAGGCAAGGCAAGGCAAGGCAAGGCAAATTTATTTATACAGCACAATTCAACACAAGGCAATTCAAAGTGCTTTACATCACATGAAGATCATAAAAATCACATTTAAATCAATACGACGTAAAAACCAAGACAAAAGTTCGCATTTAATCACAAATAGACTAAAAATAAATAAATAAAAATAAAATAAAAATAAAACAAAACTACTACTTCTAATCATAATTGAAATCAGCAATGGAGATAAGCACAAGAGGAATAGAAAGCAGGTAGATTGAAATATATAGCCAGTTATGGATATGCAGTGCTAAACAAAAGCGTTTTTAGCCCTGATTTAAAAGAGCTAACAGTTTGAGCATACTTCAGACGTTCAGGTAACTTGTTCCAGAGGTGAGGAGCATAATAACTAAATGCTGCCTCACTCTGCTTGGTTCTTGTTCTTGGAACATGCAGAAGACCGGTTCCAGACGACCTTAGGGGTCTAGATGTCTCATAGGAATCTAAAAAGTCAAGCATGTATTTTGGTCCGAGGCCATCAAGTGTTTTGTAGACGAGCAGTAGTATTTTATAGTCTATCCTTTGACTCACTGAAAGCCAGTGTAGCGATTTCAAAACCGGTGTAATGTGGTCCAGCTTCCTTGTATTTGTGAGGACTCTGGCTGCAGCATTCTGTACTAGCTGCAGCTTCCTGACTGATTTTTTATCAAGACCTCTAAATATACCGTATATATATATATAGCCTAAACTAAAGACTCTGAATGAGTGTAACATATTATGTCTGAAACGTTAAATACAATTAGAAAACGATTAGAAAACGATTTAATTAAAAAAATATATATATTAAAAAAAGGCATGGCCGATATTTTTTTGCCGATTCCGATACTTTGAAAATGACGTGATCGGACATCCCGATCGATCGGGACATCTCTAGTGATTATCCCTGCATTTGGTGATTTGTGTGCATCTAGCGTAAAATCTGAGCATTTTATGACCATTTTAAGTTTTGTTTTACTTATATAAAAATAATCGGGATTTTATTAGGTAACGACTTTGAACTTTTTGATGCCGCTGTTCATGGAGACTCATATATGCCTAAGGGAGGTGGCTGTTTTGGTTTTAGGTCGCTAGCGGCTTTGGTTTTGAAAATATTTGAATTCTAAATTTCCGGTCAAACGATAGTGAAGTCTATGGATAGATACAATGAGTTTGACATCCCTGTGTGTTTACCTCTCCTCTCCACAGCTTTAATGCACTTCTCCACAAATTTGGGAATGGTGGTGTTTTCCCTATGACAGAGTGTGTCAAGATGGCAACCAAACACGTTGTCTAAAAAAGGCAAGCCACAAAGAGCACGTCAGCCTGTCAGGGTCGTGCGCGTCACTTTTTTTGCGACGGCGCTTGCCTCGTATGTATCCTTTCTCCTTGACACTCTGTAGCGTAGGCCGCCTCTGGAGAAAGCGTCTGAGTTTGGTGCGAACCCGCGTCTGCTCTGCGTCTGCGCCCGATGAACTTCTGTCGGGTTCTAAGGTGGCGGGACGTCGGAGATAACGCACAGGTAGTTGTCAAAATTAAGAAGGGGTGCGCAAAGACTCACCGGAGCGCTTCTTGTCTTTGTCTTCTTTGTCCGAAGCGGCTTCGTCATCGTCGTCCGATGTGCGTTCCTGTTCCTGCAAGACACACCTCCGTGTTTATTCATTCACCGTCAGTCTAGATCAGGGGTGTCCAAACTTTTTGCAAAGGGGGCCAGATTTGGTGTGGTAAAAATGTGGAGGGCCGACCTTGGCTAATGTCCTTTACGTAGAACAATATATTTAAGCAAATTTTAGCAAGCCATTCTGTGTGTCACATTTGCTTTATTATTATTTTTTAAATTAATTTAGGGCTGTCAAAATTATCGCGATAACGGGCGGTAATTAATTTTTCTAAATAATATTTGATGCAATTAACGCTCAAACAGATTAAAATGACAGCACAGTGTGATGTCCACTTGTTACTTGTATTTTTTGGTGTTTTATCGCCCTCTGCTGGCGCTTGGGTGAGACTGATTTTATGGGTTTCAGCAACATGAGCATTGTGTAATTATTGACATAACAATGGCGAGCTACTAGTTTATTTTTTGAATGAAAATTTTAATTTTTTAAATTTAAAACGAAAACATTAAGAGGGGTTTTAATATAAAATTTCTATAACTTGTACTAACATTTATCTTTTAAGAACTATGTCTTTCTATCCATGGATCGCTTTAACAGAATGTTAATAATGTTAATGCCATCTTGTTGATTTATTCTTTTAATAAACAAATACAGTACTTATGTACAGTATGTTGAATGTATATATCAGTCTTGTGTCTTATCCTTTCATTCCAACAATAATTTACAGAAAAATATGGCATATTTTATAGATGGTTTGAATTGCGATTAATTACGATTAATTAATTTTTAATCTGTGATTAACTCGATTAAAATTTTTAATCGTTTGACAGCCCTAAATTAATTATTTCAACAATCCCGCAACTAGCCTTTGTGGCGTTCTCTTTCGACTCTCGGGCTCTTGCGAAATACTGTTGCTGTAAAATTAAACTAGCTTCAAGTTGCTTCAATTTCTCGCTACGTATCTTCTCTGTAATCTTGTCGTACATGTCAGCACGTCTTGTTTGGTAATATCGCCTCAAATTGAACTCTTTAAAAACAGCAACTGTCTCTTTGCAAATGACGCAGACACAGTTGTTGCATATTTTAGAGAAGAAATACAGTAGTCCAATTTCCACCTATCCTTGAACCGTCGGCCGTCACAGTAAACTTTCTTTTTTTTGTTGAGTGTCGCCATTTTAGAAATGGGGAATAAAGGGGTAACACGGGGTAATGTTGCTTAGAGTACTGCTGCCTTTTAGTGGGTAAATGAGGAGCAGCATTTAGTGTGTAAGCTACTTCATATGCTGGTAGCAGTACTGCTGACCAATTTATTAAGTCTGTGTGCGGGCCAGATGTTATTGATTTTATGACAGAGGCTGGGGCCGGATGAAATTTGACCACGTGCCGCATTTGGCCCCCGGGCCGTACTTTGGACATGTCTGGTCTAGATGATTATCGTCTGAACGTATATGGCGGAAAACACAGACAAGACTGAAAAAGCAGTTTCTGCTCTTGCACCCCTTTTTAAAATAAACTGCTATATTTTAAGGCAAAAGAACTGTTGTGTTTGATAGAACAATATGTCTATATGCTGCCATAGCAGATTCATGGTGCACTAAGCCTCCAAAGTATTTTTAATTTGTCTGTTTTACCCTGAAAACCCCCGTTTACAGACGTCGCGCAACCGCTTTTGTTTTAACCTAGCCATAAAAATAAGGTAAGTAAATATATTTATTATTCGAAATGTCATTTTTAGCTTATGTCTAATATTTCGTTTAAAAAAAAAAAAAAAGACTTTAAAAAATTCACTCGCATATATAAATTTTTAAACAAATTATGTCACAATGAAACATTTGGCGTCTGTAAGAAAGTCACGGATATCTACCTCATAACTATCGCTTAACTGTATTTTTTTGTTACTGTCGCATTTTCCCCGATACGTTAGATGATAAATAGTCACTCCAAACAAAAAAAATTACGTTTTAAAGGGTAACTATATGAAAAAGAAAATCTCAACCACTCCTTGTTGTCTGCGATTTCTGCATCGCGACCCTTGTTATATCACCATGTTTCACCCATAAAATTAAAAAAAAAAAAAAAAAAAAAACGGCTGTGGCCATTCACAGCTGTGTCTTGACACTCGGTGATACATGCTACATGGAGTTTTTGGATCAAAACATGGTATGTACGCGATAATATCTCGTTAAAACTGTGGCGTCTTTAATTCTGCTCTCGCCTCCAGTTAGGGTTTTGCTGTTTAAAAAACTTAAAAAAAAAAAAAAAAATGCCCTCCTGTTCAAAATGTTTCTTCCCCCAGAAAATTGAGATTTTAAGCTTTACAATGATGTATCACACGTGCATATCGGACAATTTTGAAATTTGTCCAAATTGGGGGCCTCAGAGCGGAACTTCAAGTCACCTGAGTGTTTTCCGCCATATATAAATGGAACTGTGTGTGTTTGTTCCCTATGGACTCTGAATCGGCTGGGCGGATTTTGTCGAAGTTTTCCACAGTTGTAAATTGTGTTTCTGGAAACGTTCTTAGTGTGTAAAATTAATTGGAAAGTCCAAAAATTAGCATAGAAAATCCTTGATTGTGGAGGTAACAGTGCGGTCTTTTGAGCAAAAGACACATCTCTAGCGATTGCAATGTTGCAGTAGGCTTTCAAACTTTACGCTTTAGCCCCTTTCAGACATACACTGAACTCCGGTTAAATCCCGGGATTTAAACGGGTAGCCCTTAAGTCTGAAAGCAATTTCCAGGGTTGAGTGACATGGAGATGACACGGACATTAACTGGATCACGTTCTAGTAAAATGTCTAGGATTTACCCGGGACGCGACATGTGTGGAAGCAGCCGTTTAATTCCTGGGTCACAGCGCGAAGGCTGATCGTCATTTCCTCTTTCCTCGCAGTAAGACGAAAAGCGGTAAACAAACATCGCAATTATCAACATGCCAAAATGGAATGACAGCAAAATGAAACTGGAAACATAACGAAATTCAATTGCTATTGGATTTCGTAGCCGAGCAAGAGAAACTCCATCGTCCATTTATGGAAATGTATGGTTTACTTTGTTGCCGATGCCGACCACAAATGACGTAATGTCCGGGTAATAAAATTCACCCCGCACAGAGAGCGATGAATTGCCAACATGGGACAAATCTGACAGTGTCCAACCCAGGTAATTCCCGGTACATCTCCCCATGTTCTGGAAGCCAAGACACAGGTAAATCCCACGTCAGCTTCCACAGGAATTTAGCGGGATGTACCGTAAGTCTGAAAGTCTTTTCATGTACAAATTTGAATGTGCTGTGATGATATATTGTGGTTTTGAGTACTCCACAACAAGATGCTGGGTTTCAAAAAAATGTATTTTGGAAGGATATTCATACTGTAGTGACTGTTATTTATTATGTGTTACGCCCGCAATTAAAGATCCCGATCGATCGGGTCCGATCACGCCATCTTCAAAGTATCGGCAAAAAATGTCTTACACTCATCCAGAGTCTTTAGTTTTGGCTTAAAGTAGGGCTGTCAAATTTATCGCGTTAACGGCGGTAATTATTTTTTTTTAACTAATCACGTTAAAATATTTAACGCAATTAACGCATGCGCTGCACGACCCACTCATGCATTGTCGCGTTCAATCTATAATGGCGCCGTTTTACCTATATATAGAGCTAAAAGGCAGCGTAAAATGAGTAGAGTGAATTTTGGCAATCTTTGGTGCCTTTACTTAAGTAGCTAAAGCCTTAAAATCCCTCTCTCAACAATCAGAAATATCGTGGGAAGCAATGTGGGGAAGAAAGGTAGTAGTTGATCTTTTTCTTAACACCCTATGTTATTTCCCAACACAGAGAAGATATATTAATTGGTGCCACTACGCACAGTCATGGTTGCACTTCCCATCATGCATTTGGGCAGAACAGTTAAATGGCTACAGTATCATTTACTGAAAGCTCAAAAAATACAGTAGATGGCAATATTTAGTCACAATATACAAAGTCACATTTATCCTTTAAGTCTTTCTATCCTTGGATCCCTCTCACAGAAAGAATGTTAACAATGTAAATGCCATCTTGAGGATTTATTTTCATAATAAACAAATACAGTACTTATGTACTGTATTTTGAATGTAAATATTCGTCCGAGTTTTATTCATTTTTTTCTTAATGTATTGCCAAAATGTATATGATCGGGAAAAATTATCGGGAATGATTGGAATTGAATCGGGAGCAAAAAAAAAGCAATCGGATCGGGAAATATCGGGATCGGCAGATACTCAAACTAAAAATGGGATCGGATCGGATCGGGAGCAAAAAAACATGATCGGAACAACCCTACCCGCAATGGTTCATTGGTAGCTGTTGCAACCATAACTGAGAGTGGTAGTAGCCGTTATTCTGTCCTAGTGTTTTCTGGCGCCGTCTCTTGGAGTTGTGCAGTGTATGGGAACAAGAGCAGCAAGTGTGAAACATAAAAACAGTCCCTCTCATTCTTTTAAGTCGCTCGCCACAATACGATACAGTGATGGAAAAGCGACTGCGCGTTAACCCCTTTTTGGTGTTCTTTTACTATTACTATATTACAGCTTCATCTCTAAGCAAAGTATGTTCTATCTGCCATTCGGTTGTACTGCGTTTATGTTTCACAAACCCACCAATACTAGGCCATACTGCTATTTGTAATGAATCAAAATGAGATGCTACAGTGCTTGAATCTTGCAACCTTTCGCCACATTTCAGGCTTCAAACATAAAGATATGAAATTTAATTTTTTTGTCACGAATCAACAACAAGTGGGACACAATCGTGAAGTGGAACAACATTTATTGGATAATTTAAAGTTTTTTAACAAATAAAAAACTGAAAAGTGGGGCGTGCAATATTATTCGGCCCCTTTATTTTCAGTGCAGCAAACTCACTCCAGAAGTTCAGTGAGGATCTCTGAATGATCCAATGTTGTCCTAAATGACCGATGATGACAAATAGAATCCACCTGTGTGTAATCAAGTCTCCGTATAAATGCACCTGCTCTGTGATAGTCTCAGGGTTCTGTTTAAAGTGCAGAGAGCATTATGAAAAGCAAGGAACACACCAGGCAGGTCCGAGATACTGTTGTGGAGAAGTTTAAAGCCGGATTTGGATACAAAAAGATTTCCCAAGCTTTAAACATCTCAAGGAGCACTGTGCAAGCCATCATATTGAAATGGAAGGAGCATCAGACCACTGCAAATCTACAAAGACCCGGCCGTCCTTCCAAACTTTCTTCTCAAATAAGGAGAAAACTGATCAGAGATGCAGCCAAGAGGCCCATGATCACTCTGGATGAACTGCAGAGATCTACAGCTGAGGTGGGAGAGTCTGTCCATAGGACAACAATCAGTCGTACACTGCACAAATCTGGCCTTTATGGAAGAGTGGCAAGAAGAAAGCCATTTCTCAAAGATATCCATAAAAAGTCTCGTTTAAAGTTTGCCACAAGCCACCTGGGAGACACACCAAACATGTGGAAGAAGGTGCTCTGGTCAGATGAAACCAAAATTGAACTTTTTGGCCACAATGGAAAACGATATGTTTGGCGTAAAAGCAACACGGCTCATCACCCTGAACACACCATGCCCACTGTCAAACATGGTGGTGGCAGCATCATGGTTTGGGCCTGCTTTTCTTCAGCAGGGACAGGGAAGATGGTTAAAATTGACGGGAAGATGGATGCAGCCAAATACAGGAACATTCTGGAAGAAAACCTGTTGGTATCTGCACAAGACCTGAGACTGGGACGGAGATTTATCTTCCAACAGGACAATGATCCAAAACATAAAGCCAAATCTACAATGGAATGGTTCAAAAATAAACGTATCCAGGTGTTAGAATGGCCAAGTCAAAGTCCAGACCTGAATCCAATGGAGAATCTGTGGAAAGAGCTGAAGACTGCTGTTCACAAACACTCTCCATCCAACCTCACTGACCTCGAGCTGTTTTGCAAGGAAGAATGGGCAAGAATGTCAGTCTCTCGATGTGCAAAACTGATAGAAACATACCCCAAGCGACTTGCAGCTGTAATTGGAGCAAAAGGTGGCGCTACAAAGTATTAACGCAAGGGGGCCGAATAATATTGCACGCCCCACTTTTCAGTTTTTTATTTGTTAAAAAAGTTTAAATTATCCAATAAATTTTGTTCCACTTTACGATTGTGTCCTACTTGTTGTTGATTCTTGACAAAAAATCAAAATTTTATATCTTTAAGTTTGAAGCCTGAAATGTGGCGAAAGGTTGCAAGATTCAAGGGGGCCGAATACTTTTGCAAGGCACTGTACCTGTATTTGTAGAAAATGTACAGTGTATATTATAAACACCATTTAACGGTGATAAACAGTCAAAATGAACTGGACATCTCTGGTCGTCAATGGCAGCCAAACGTGTGCCTTACCAGCTGTCTGACGGTGTCCTGTATGACTTTGAGCCAGTCTGCGATGATGCTCTCCGTGTCGTACTGCATCAGGTACTCGCACCCTTGCCGAGTCTTCAGCTGCACACAAGCATGGGCGAGTGAAGATGGCGGCGGGCGAAGTGAAGCGTAAGCACAGAAACGGCGGCAACCAACCTCCAGCACATTCTTTTTGGACGATTTGTCTTTGGGGGCCCAGCACACCGAGGCGCCTCTCAGCTCCACCGTGTACTCGGGAACAATCTGCGACGCCTTGGACTGCCGCCGGACAGACAACATGAGCGTCGCGTGGCCTGGCGCTTAGGGTTAATGGTGTAAAGTCACTCACCATGTTGCTACTGGGAGCGGACTTTGGGTCCCTGTGGAAGGTGAGGATGCCGCCGTGCAGGACGGTCCACGATTGGCTCCAGTTCTTCCTGTTGGCACCGGCGAATCCAGCCAAACAATAACCAATACTTTAGTGTCAGATTTCCAAATATATAAACCAAAAAGGGTAGCTTATTCAATTGGCTACTGGTTATTTCATATCTCATCAGCATTCTTCACAAAACACGCACACACGGTACATATTATCGATGCGTAAAAGTAAGAAAATAACATGGATTTGCTCTACACCCTCAATGTGTTGGCCGTCGCAGTTCTATAATTCATGCAACATAAATGAGAGTAAAGAGTGGTGTACAAAACCACAGAATTCAATTCTGACCTTTAGTGAAATATTCAGTTGTTTTTAAAACTTGTAATTCTGATACTTTAATCAATTTATTACAGATTGCTAAACAAAAAGTGTGAAAAGAAAAACAAAGAATATTTTATTTAAGGCCAAAATTTAGTTTTTAAATATTCTATTGTATTTTTCTTAGTCTAAGCTCTTTTTTTTAAATATATATATAAGATTGAAATGAAAACTATTTGTGGTCTTGCGCCTGTCCTTCACCACAAAAACCACCGTTACTTTGGAAGGGCATAGGTTTGGTCTCAACATTCGTAGGGACGATATAACAGCATAACCTGCATGTAGGTACACTTTTTGCTGGGGACAGGACATTAATAAGACCAAACAGATTGGATGAAGGGGGCAAAGGGCCACATTTCTCATGTATATGAACCTAATTAATTAATAGGCAAAATGATTAATGCAAAATAAATACTTATCTACTGATAATAACTTTTACGTGCATTGGTTCAGATGATACACTGTTCGATTCAAACCTTTGTTTTCAAAAAATACTAAAGAAACATTTTGAAAACTTCCTGAATAAATGTCTGGTTTTTATTAGCAAACATAAACATAATGAAAATAATTCACTTAATAATGGTAGGGTCAATTCTATCCTTACAACATATGGAACTATTGAAAGATCTAAATTCTCTATATAACTGAACATTATATCATGCAAAAAAGGTAAGGTTGCTTAAACGTTGGTGGGGACAATTTTGGCATCCTGAAAAGTTGGTAGTGTTATGTCCCTACCGTCCCTATGCAAACCTACGGCCTTTTTGTAAAAGTCCTCCTTATTTTCCTTTACTTTAAAAAAATCTCTCCGCCTCAATGGAGAGGATTGCTTCAATTAGATCGTTCTGTGTTCTATTTTACAAACCAGAAAACACAGTGGATGTGTCCAAATGTCTAGCTAACCTTTCATCTTTCTCAGCAAAACCATGTAATCGTTCTACATACAGTATATGCCACGTTTAGAAGAGCTTACACGCTCATCATTACCACAAAATGTTAACTCCTGTTTAGCTAGGATGCAGGTTGCATTAATGAGGCCTTTCAAACTATTTCGGTTTTCCTTTACCTTAGGATTGTGGATGCTACCGTTGAGCTTCAGCTGTTCGTCAAAGCCAAATCGATCCTTGAGCTTCCAAATGTTTTTAAAGCAATCCGGCTTTGAATGTGAGTGGTCGAGCTCTCATGTTTGCTGAGGCTTCGTGGTAGTTTTTTAATGTCACAATATCTTGTGTTAGTCCAGACATTGGCACAAGTTGAAAAGAAAAGGCAGAGAAAGCAGCAAAGCCGATTTTTCGAAGGACAGCCACATAGCCAGTCTTTTCGGGTGTACCAGTCCGTTTGAAAAGCGCGAACCTTTTAGCTGCGGTGTTGAGTTAATCGCGTCCACTTTTGACGGAAAGTCCAGTTTCACGTACGCCCCCTTTCAGTGCGGCAGAGTACTATCTGCCGCAACCTTCGCTTTTTCACTGCGGTTTTATTTCCCATCAGCAAAACTAAATATGTCGTTAACAAACATTAAACTCTAAGGGTTAAAGACATTAGCCAGACTGTGGAAAATCAACGTATCTGGAAACATTATAATGACGACATGCAGATGTACGGCAAACAGCACGCTCCAATTCCATGTATCAACCCAGTTTGTTATGGACTGCGCATTCAGAGGTGAGGCTTTACTCGTTGCTGCCGCACCTCTCGTTTCATTTCTTTATTTGAACAGGAAATAGGCAAATTCAGCGATTTTGACTATAAAAAATGTTCGAAATGAGTCATACATAAAGAGCAATGGACAAATATTATTATAAATTTGATGCTATAATTATTTTTTCGTCATGATGACAAAAAAATGCCTCCCCTGACCGCACGTCACTGAATATGAATATATTTTATTCAGCCTCTTAACTCATCATTCGATCCCTGCCAGGGTCCCAGTCAAAAAGAATGGGACGTCTATCGCCGTTAATGGTAGTTGAAGAATGAACAGTAAATATTCTCATTCATTTTTACAATGTTTATAATTATTTTTTGTTTTTTTTAAGCAAAAAAAAAAAAAAAAAAAAAAAAAAAACAGTCGATTGCTTTCAATTTATTTTTTAATTTTTCAGGACATTTTTTTATACATATTTGACATTTTTATAAAATAAAGAGATTTTTTTAAAAACTATAATTAAAAAAAAAAATTCTTTTAAATGTTTTATAAATGTTTATCTATTGCCCCTTTCCCACTGAAACTAGTGGGTCAACGCATGTTTTTTTCCAAGCCGATGCAACCCACTAGCAATTGGCATTTGGCACCTTTCCCATTGACAAAAAAAAGCCGTGTCTTTTTTTTTTTTTTTTTTTTTTTTCACCCGTCTAACCCCCCACCCCTCCTCAGCCGTGCGTAAGGATACGTGACGTCACCACGCTAAGAACAACGTCGACAAGTGCGACCAAATTCATTCAGTTCAAGGAAGTAAACAATGCAGAGCATTATGGAAGCCTCCTTTCCGTTTGTGTTCTCTGTTTTCATGCTTTTTACTGCCCTCGAAATGCGGCAAAGGATCAACACTCTGCTTGTGCTGAGGCAATGTAGGCGACGTGAATTCTTCTTCTTCTACTAGCTTTGTTGTTAGCATCGACGTAACTACGGCTGTGGGGCGTGTTAAATGGGAGGTGACTGTCACGTTGTTATGACGCATCACGTAAGAGCCTACGTCACCACGTAGATTAGGGTGTTGACTGTTGACCCGGGGTTTTGCTTTCACACTGCATGACGATCAGAGCCGAGGTGATTTTAACGCGGGTCGCTTGGCGGGTTGATTGACACGGGTCGAGGTGGGTCGCTGCGCCTTTCCCACTGTCACCAAAAGCCGATTGTTAGTGGGTTGACACGGGTTTTTTGGCCAGTGGGAAAGGGGTATATGGTGCAGATCATTTTAAAAATGCAAACCCCCCCCAAAAAAATATTAAACTATCTTTTATCCACTTTTCACTTGCCTTAATTTTTTTTTCTAAAGAAACTGTAAATACTATTTCTTTTTTTCTGATCTCTGTAATATAAACATTAAATAACATGATTCATATACAAAGTAATAGTCATCTACTCGGAAAAATCGATGATCAGTCCACGAGCAGAATAATCGTTTATGGCAGCCCTAATGACCATTTTGTACAATATGAGAAAGTCTTACCTTATCTTCTTGCCGTTATCGACTACTTTGGTCTTGTTAACGATTCCCGCCTTCTCCAGCAGATGTCCCTGCGGGGACACACATGAAGTTACACCGTGGCCGGACGTAACCGTCGCCCAACCAACACCAGGAGGAGCCCGACACCCGACGGGGTTAGCAAAGAGTGAGTGTGACGTGTCGCCGTAGCGACCGTGAGTGACAACGAGTGACGGTGCGGGACCTTCCGGTACCTGCTGGGAGTCTGTGCTGCGACTGGACAGATTCCTCCTCAGTATCATCCTATCACAGAGCTTGACACACAACGACATCATCAGCCGCCGTGTGTTTTGTATGTAGGGGTGTGTGTGTTTCTTTCTGTTTGCGTGTGTATAGATGTACGTGTGTCCAGAGGTGGGTAGAGTAGCCAAAAATTTTACTCAAGTAAGAGTAGCATTACTTCAAAATAATATTACTCAAGTAAAAATAAAAGTAGTCATCCAAAAAATGTACTCAAGTACAAGTAAAAAAGTATTTGGTGAATAAAATACTCAAGTAATGAGTAACATTGTGAGTAACTGCTTAGATTTTTGTTTATTTTTGTAAACAACTGTATTTTTTTCTTAGTACAAAGTCATCTATATGAACTGTTGTTATTATGATACTGTACAATAACCCATTACAAGACCATATTAAACCAAAGAAATACAAAAAAAAAAAAAAAAAAAATCATTGAATTCCGGCAAGAGAAATAAAAAATACAGAAATGAATCATTATTTGTCCAAAGAGCATGAGTGCCCCCTGGTGGAGAAAATAGTTTGAACAGTGAATAGTTCTTTCCTAGTTACTATTATGAAATTAAAAGGATCAAATCTCCGGTTTTCCTTGGTCAAACGGTGCCAAATAAAACTGGGAGACAGGTTAAAATCAGCGCTTTCGAGTCATGTTGAGGGCAGCGCGCTCTGTCATATACTTCATTTGTTACGGTGCTTTAAGGATGCCATGTGATTGAACAGGCTGGCATGATCATAGAACGTAAAGCTTGCGTCTGATTGGTATAATGGAGTCATGTGATTATTGTTGCGACGTCTCATTGGTGAAATAGCGTACCGCACGAATGCTATTTTTAGACCGCAAGGTTGCGTGACGTCACCATTGTAAACTGGAAGGGGGTCAACATAGAAGTGCACTCGCATACAACCCATGCTAGAATTGCTTGTTTTCTGCCGGTAAACTTCCAAAAAAGAACATGCCAATTGAACAATGCTGCTATGGAACTTGTAGAAATGACTCAAGACATTACGAACGTCCACATATGAAGGATGTTTTCTTCATACGTTTCGTGAAGCCAAAAACTCAGAGGAAAAAATGTGAACAATGGATCAACTTGTGCAGACATCCAAAAGACCAGTTTAATGCCAGCAAGGTGAAGCCATTCACCTTCATAAGCAGTAAACATTTTGTTGGGGAACATGGTCCTACAGATGACAATCCTGATCAGCCTGCCCTGAAGGGGTGAGCCATTTTGATGTTTTTACTTATTTGTTTTGAGTGGCGTTTTGCCGTGCGTTGACTCACATATCAATCGTGATATTTATGAACAATCTTTTTTATTTAGTTGTTGAGGACTGGGAATTAAGAATTTGTTGTGTGTGTGTGTGTGTGTGTGAGTGTAGATATATATATATTATATGGCTTTCTACCTAGTTACTTTTAGGTGGTACTACTGCTTTGACTGACATTTATATATCACAGCGGTCATATAGGCCTATTTTTCTAAAACACAGATATTTAAATAAATTAGCCATGTTTGGCCTTGGTCTTTTGTAGTAAGCCTGTTTGTGCCTGCAGGTAGGCGCTAGATTTAACAGCTTTACCTTTTCTGTTGTAAAGAAACAACTTTAGTAAGAGGGAAGTGTGAATAAATTAATAGAATTAAGATTTGTTATTAATGAAAAAAAAATAAAGTGTTTGTTGGCTGTCACTGAGTGGCATTTGCGATCGCTACACAAAAATAGCAATATAAATTACCCCCAAGATCGTTCAGAGACGTAAGACAACCAAAGGATATAAAATATAAAAAAGACGGGGCATATGGTTGTAGAGCAGGGGTGGGCAAACCGGTCCTCGAGGGCCGCAGTGGGTCCTGGTCTTTGTTCCAACTGATCCAGCACTGAGCTTTTAACCAATGAGGTTTCAATGGAAACAAGAAGCACCTGACTGCAATCAACTGATTGCACTTATAACACACCAGATTGGTGAAAAAGTGTCCTCTTGATGGGTTGCAGCAAAAACCCGCACCCACAGCGGCCCTTTGCGGAATAGTTTGCCCACCCCTGTTGAGGATAGCTTGCTGAAACAGGACAATGTCAGTGGTCTTAGGCAATGCACACAAGAAAAAGGTGTCGATAAAAAAGGTAACTCTGGGTCAAGTCGGCTCTTTTTCCCGTCTTTTTCAGCCCTCGACACGCAAGTCATCTCTTTAACTGATCATTTGTATGTTCTGCCACATCTTTACCAGTGAATTTGGCACCAGGGACATCATTTTCGGGCAGAATTAGTAGGTTTAGCTCAGTAAACATCTCGTCCGTACACTATTTACTAACGGTGTAACGGTACATGTAATAGTATTGAACCGTTTCGGTACGTGGTGCTCGGTTCGGAACGGACACGTACCGAACGAGTTTCTGACGTAATATAACCCTTACTATTTGAGGCTGTGAGTCGATCGGGTTACAGTTTCTTTGTGTAGATTATATTTACTCCGTCTTCTCTACTATAATGAGGACCAACACAGTAGGACAGTATAACCCAGAAACGTCAACGGCGCGACAATGTGGCCGCCGCGAGAACGCAGTGAAACGAGGGCGTTACAGTCAATCAGCCATATATACCAGTCGCAGTGCGGCCGCTCCTTATATGCGTCCCAGAAGCGGCTCAATGCGACGCACGCGAAAAGAACGGCAGAGTTTATTATTTGACGCGAGACGCAGCCCTCCCGTGTCAATACTACTTCCGGTAGCTAGGATCGGGCCGGAAGTCACTCATGTAAAAATACGGTGGATCAGGTCGATTTTCAAACTAATATGCAATCGTAACCTACTTTTTGAGTCAATCAGATCTCTTGAGTGGTAGATCGGGGCACAGCTGACTTGTCTTTGTTGATTTACTGCTGTCTTCTCTGCTATAATAATAACCAACACGGCCCCGTGTTCAATACAAAACCCTCCTACCACAACAAAACAAGTAGGAATTAATATTCACATAGGAACTAAAGTTATACAATATAAATGAATACTACATGACATTTTTAAAATATAGACACATAATAAAATAAATAATAGCCCATTTAAATAAAATAAATTGAAATGAGCTACAACACCAGTAATTAAATAATAAGAATAATACACACATCCTGCTTACACAATTAAATTTATTAATTTCTGTGTGGCGCTTTAACTTGAGAAAATCCACCAATAAAGCTTTTGAAAACCGTTCATAAGAAAAAAAAAAGTTTAATTGAGGCATTTCATTTGTAAAATACATGTTAAAATCTTTGTCATTGGGATTGCTTTTCTCTTTAGCACAGGACTTCTTTTCTCTTCTTTCTTTCAGAAAGAAAGCTGACCAATACGCAAGGTCTGAAAGGCAAATTGTTGTTGGATTATCTTTAAATACCCGCTACTTTTTGAGCAGAATTCTAGCTTTGTATAGGCTAATGTTCCTATTTTTGAAAGCACAAAAGTGTGTAATAAACAACTAGCACATTTATATTTTGCATTTTGTTTTCTTACTGTACCAAAAATGAACCGAACCGTGACCTCAAAACCGAGGTACGTACGAGATTTTTGTGTACCGTCACACCCCTACTATTTACATGCATCTAGCATGAGGGACAAACGCGAGTTTGACCCCCCTAGCAACAGTTGCTAACATCATGAATATTAATGAGCAAAGGTGACGTGTTACGTGCGGTACGCTATTGGTTGGGCTACTCTTGGCATCACTGGCAAAAAAAAGTCTAATAAGTAGAATAAAGAGGAAAAATGTAATGACTCTTGTGTAGCCCAAAGTAGCGGAGTAAGAGTAGCGTTTTTTTTTCTTCACAAATCTAGTCAAGTAAAAGTAAAAAGTACGACTTAGTAAAACTACTCTTAGGAGTACATTTTTTGGAAAAAGTTACTCAAGTAAATGTAACGGAGTACATGTAACGCGTTACTACCCACCTCTGCATGTGTCTGGGCTAAGGTTTATGAGTGTATGGGCTGCCACGATGAATTAACAACTGTATTTTACTGACTTTAGGATCCGAGGATCTTTGTGACATCATTGTTACTTCTCGCCGGAGGCCTGAGAAAAAGTTTTTCAAATTTTCCCACCGAAAGAAGTAAAACAAAATAGCTGCGGGTGATGAGTAGATTAAACCCAGTGTTCTGTTGTATTAGCACTGCCATATGATTGTATAGAGATTTTCCACACATTAAATGTTGTTCAAAGCGTTGAGCAGCATTGTTGACCCCAAAATTGACTCCAAATCCTATTTTTTTAAGTAAATATTCTCTGATATTTTTCAGATTTTTGAGTTTTTGTAAATATTTTTGTCATCCAAAAAGAAGAAAATTTAAAAAACCTCATTATTCAGGACAAATATTTGATTTTTTTCCCTTTTTTTTTCAAATTTATGAATAAAATACAAAAACGAAAAAAATAAATATTCTCTTTTGATCAATTATGAAATGTTCTGTAATTTATGTACTTAAAAAAATACAAAACCATAAAAGGAAAAACAAAAGTATTTTACAATCTTCTGCGGCGTACTCTTTTGAGGACATTTGATTTCTAATTGCAAAAAAAAAAGTTTGGGTCTCGGCAGGTTTTAAACTTTTTTTCTTTACTTAAAAATAACTGTAAATATTTTGGTAAATATTTGCAAACATCTTCTTTTGCTTTGTCTAACAATTATACACTTCCACAGTTCCATAGCGCTGCTAATCCAACCTAGTTTTTTGGTTCCCCAGTACATTTCCTGCCACATAATAATCAGTGACTGCTGTAGTAAACTATTGACATTTTTCTAAAATAAATAATAAAATTGAAAGAACAAAAAAAAAATAATGAAACTTGTGGCAGCCCTTGTGTTGTGTGGCACTGTCAGCTTATTTTGTGTGTGTGCACATATGCACACACATTTTCTGACAATATTTGAGTGTATATGTTCACATATGTATGTGCATTCACATGTGCATGTGCGTACCTGCGGCCCATTGGGCGAGTCCCTCCTGAACTCCGCCGAGTCGGCGACGTTCCTCCAGTTTCGTGAAGCGAAGGTCTGAAGAACACAAGCCAGTTAAGTGGGCGGCCTAAACATGACCGGCCGCGGCAGGCACTCACGTCCTCGGCCACGCTGTGTCGCCACGCCAGGCGCTGATCGGGCGCGCCGTTGGCCGTTCGGACACCATCCGGGAACTCCCTGCGCGCTCTGGGAATCGCGTGTTGCTAAGCGTGTGGGAAAAGTACACAGAAGGGTGAAAGATGGTGCTGTTCTTAAATTGACAGCAGTATTTGGCCTTTGATAAGTTCAAAGTTGAGATGTGCGCACCATAGCAAACGGAACGAAATGACACCCTGCTGGTTTTAAACAAAAACCTTGCCTCCACTTGCCAAATGCTAACAAAGCTTAAAATAGGAAATTTTCACAGGTCCATAATTGCAATAAGAGTCACTGCTTTTGAGACCCTTCAACATTCAGTCAGATGAGAAAGTGTCTCAAAACTTTTGATCGCGGGTGTACTGTATGTGCGTGAGGGCTAGTATGACAACTCAACAGCTAATTGATTATCAGATGAAGTAACTATTTTGATGGTCAATATATCATTTGGAGACATTTTTGACCTCTTTAATAGTACATAAATATTCTATTATTTATATTGATGAATTGTTTTAATGTAAACATAAAGAATTCTAATACTAAATATTCTAATGAATTAAAAAAGAATCAAAAAGGGAAAAGCAAACATTATTAATTAAAATTAAAAATTAATTAAAACAATAAAAGCAAAAACACTAAATATTCTCTTGTTACATTGAAACATAAAAGGGTGAAAAAGTCAATAAGAGATTACTCTTATTTTCAAAAATATTAGGGCTGTCAAACAATAAAATTTTTTAATCGAGTTAATCACAGCTTAAAAATTGATCTTAATTAATTGCTATTCAAAACATCTCTAAAATATGCCATATTTTTCTGTAAATCATTGTTGGAATGCAAAGATAAGACACAAGACTGACATAAACATTCAACATACTGTACATAAGTCCTGTATTTCTTTATTATAACAATAAATCCACAAGAAGGCATTAACATTATTAACATTCTTTCTGTTAAAGGGATCCACGGATAGAAAGACTTGTAGTTCTTAAAAGCTACATTTGATGACAAGTTATAGTAATTTAATATTTTTTTGAGGGATAGGAATATTATTTTTGTTGTGCTTTCACTAAATGGTAAAGTAGCGAGTTGACTTAACTGTTCCGCCAACATGCATGATGGGAAGTTGGGCAACCATGACTGTCAGTGGTGGCTGCAAATGTCATACAGTATGACCGCGTTGTGTTCAATTAGGCATGTTAAGAAAAAGAACGTCTCCTGCTCGGCCCAAATGCATGATGGGAAGTTGGGCAACCATGACTGTTAGTAATGGCTGCCAAAGCTTAAGCCAATAAAAGGCGCAGTCCAATGAACGCCTGTGTCCACTCGCATCTCTCTGCCTTTTTGCTCTCAATGTGCTGAAACGCCGTTATTGTAAACTGTTTGAGGCAACGCATGAACGGGTCATTCCGAGCATGCCTTAATTGTGCCAAATATTTTAACGCGATTCATTTAAAAAAAATAATTACCGCCCGTTAACGTGATAAATTAGATAAATTTGAACAAATTTGATAAATTTGACAGCCCTAAAAAATACACATTTAAAAACCCTAAAAGAAAATATTACAATACATATAAATATACTATACAATAGTATATTTTTTTAATTTTCTATTTTTATTTTAATGTTTTACTTTTAAATCTGATTACGGTACATTCGTATATTACTAAATATATAATAATATAATACAGTATATACAGTGCCTTGCAAAAGTATTCGGCCCCCTTGAATCTTGCAACCTTTCGCCACATTTCAGGCTTCAAACATAAAGATATGAAATTTTATTTTTTTGTCACGAATCAACAACAAGTGGGACACAATCGTGAAGTGGAACAACATTTATTGGATAATTTAAACTTTTTTAACAAATAAAAAACTGAAAAGTGGGGCGTGCAATATTATTCGGCCCCTTTACTTTCAGTGCAGCAAACTCACTCCAGAAGTTCAGTGAGGATCTCTGAATGATCCAATGTTGTCCTAAATGACCGATGATGATAAATAGAATCCACCTGTGTGTAATCAAGTCTCCGTATAAATGCACCTGCTCTGTGATAGTCTCAGGGTTCTGTTTAAAGTGCAGAGAGCATTATGAAAACCAAGGAACACACCAGGCAGGTCCGAGATACTGTTGTGGAGAAGTTTAAAGCCGGATTTGGATAAAAAAAGATTTCCCAAGCTTTAAACATCTCAAGGAGCACTGTGCAAGCCATCATATTGAAATGGAAGGAGCATCAGACCACTGCAAATCTACCGAGACCCGGCCGTCCTTCCAAACTTTCTTCTCAAACAGGGAGAAAACTGATCAGAGATGCAGCCAAGAGGCCCATGATCACTCTGGATGAACTGCAGAGATCTACAGCTGAGGTGGGAGAGTCTGTCCATAGGACAACAATCAGTCGTACACTGCACAAATCTGGCCTTTATGGAAGAGTGGCAAGAAGAAAGCCATTTCTCAAAGATATCCATAAAAAGTCTCGTTTAAAGTTTGCCACAAGCCACCTGGGAGACACACCAAACATGTGAAAGAAGGTGCTCTGGTCAGATGAAACCAAAATTGAACTTTTTGGCCACAATGCAAAACGATATGTTTGGCGTAAAAGCAACACAGCTCATCACCCTGAACACACCATCCCCACTGTCAAACATGGTGGTGGCAGCATCTTGGTTTGGGCCTGCTTTTCTTCAGCAGGGACAGGGAAGATGGTTAAAATTGACGGGAAGATGGATGCAGCCAAATACAGGAACATTCTGGAAGAAAACCTGTTGGTATCTGCACAAGACCTGAGACTGGGACGGAGATTTATCTTCCAACAGGACAATGATCCAAAACATAAAGCCAAATCTACAATGGAATGGTTCAAAAATAAACGTATCCAGGTGTTAGAATGGCCAAGTCAAAGTCCAGACCTGAATCCAATCGAGAATCTGTGGAAAGAGCTGAAGACTGCTGTTCACAAACACTCTCCATCCAACCTCACTGAGCTCGAGCTGTTTTGCAAGGAAGAATGGGCAAGAATGTCAGTCTCTCGATGTGCAAAACTGATAGAAACATACCCCAAGCGACTTGCAGCTGTAATTGGAGCGAAAGGTGGCGCTACAAAGTATTAACGCAAGGGGGCCGAATAATATTGCATGCCCCACTTTTCAGTTTTTTATTTGTTAAAAAAGTTTAAATTATCCAATAAATTTTGTTCCACTTCACAATTGTGTTCCACTTGTTGTTGATTCTTGACAAAAAATTAAAATTTTATATCTTTATGTTTGAAGCCTGAAATGTGGCGAAAGGTTGCAAGGTTCAAGGGGGCCGAATACTTTTGCAAGGCACTGTATTATTTGTTTCTTGGATGAAAGCTGTTTATTTTCTTTGTAATAAATCAAAGTGAGTTATAGCAAAGATCTCCTTTTCTTTTCAAAAATATAAACATTCAAAAAAATACTTTTCTCACATTCTGATTCCAATGCACATTTAAAGCTAAAATCTAAATAACTTAATTTGAACTTACTTATATCCAAGCTGATGAGTCGACTAATGGCAAAAGAATCACTGACTAATGAACTATCAAAACAATCGTTTGTGGTTTCCCTAAGGTGTGTGTGTGTAATACTTACCACGGTGAATACTGCGTCATTGTCGTTGCGTGCGTCCACGGGATAGTCTTCTTCTGGCAGTGGTGGCTTCAGGGAGGGTACACAACAGTTAACACCAGTGTTGTTTTCATCAATGACAACGAAAATATTTCGTCACCAAACACTTTTTTTCATGACGATGACGAGACGATAACGAGCTAAAAACGTGTTTTGGGATACTAAAACATAACGAGAAGAGTGCCAGTTTTTGTCTGAAGAGATGAAATACGCAACATGAACACAACACAAACCCTGACGCAAGTTTCCGTCACATGTTTACAGAGCCCCTAAAGGGACATCAACAGAAATAAAATAAATTTGAACAATCTGGTGCACACGAGAAAACCCCCCTACCCCGTCTGTCTTAGCAGAGAATGGTTTGACCCCGCTCTGGCGCACTCAAGGCTACACTACGTACGTGCCCTGAGGCGGGAAATTAAAATCTGTCATTGTTATAAACTCTAAAAATGGCGAGTCGTCATAAATCGGGTGCGCAGAAAAGAAAGGAAAAAAAGAAAAAGAGATGAAGATCATAGAGGTGAACGAGAAAAAATGATGAAGTTCTTAAAAGGGGGACAAGCAGCCAGAGAATTAGGGCTAGAGTTGGCTATGGACGGTGATGTCGTTAAGTGAACAACAGCCGCTAACGCTGAACGTTTACATTCGCGATCACAGTGACCAATTCCCCGTTTTGAGTCTGTCACCGCCCGCTTGTAGCCTATTGGGCTGAACAGACTCGGGTCCGGCGGCTGGATTTAACTTAATTTAGCGTAGGCTACGCTCCACCATAACACAGGGCAGGCTTAACAACCTAGCCATGTTCTCCATTGAACATGAGCTTGCTCAAAAACTGGATTTAACTGATGTTATAAATGACTTTGCAGTCAAAAAATCTAAGCATATCACTGTTTGAGGACTTGATAACCCCGGGGATGTGGAGGGGGCAGGCACAGGATGTTTGGTTATACTGTTTTGTTGCTAAGCAGACAGGCAGGCAGGCATAGCACTCTCAGTTGTATTGTATTGTAGCCTACATTGGAAATTGTTTATATTGTGTCACATCACATTACGGTCTGTTAAATTTAACTTTCCATCTCAAATTAAATAATTTGAAAATTTACACTGTCATTGCTTGCCAACGTTAAAAGTACTGCGTATGTTGTCGTGACAAGCCGGTGGCAGGGGTGGGGTAGGGGGTCCCTAGAATGGTCTCTTGCAAGTCTGTTGACAGCCCTGGTTGAGACCAAGATTGAAGGCAATTGTATTAGCATTTTTAGCACGCCGAAAGGTCTGGTATCCGATGCGCGCCTGCAGTTTGTGGCCTAAGAAAGGGAACTTTCTAGTGCGCAACAAATAGTTTCTGGTGCCCACCAGATTGTTTCACATGCACACCAGATTGTCAGTGATCATCACACACTAAATGTAACTCGTAGCGTTAGCATAGTGTTCGCGATAGAATTAGGCTAATGCTAAGGCGCACGTCCTCTAAAATTCTCGGTAACTTTTTTTACATGCAGTTCGTGGAGTCCAGGTGGGTATAACTAATTGAAAATAATGTACTGTTTTCCTGCTGAGTGTGTATAATCAACAAGTTGGAAACCTTTATTAATTTATTTTTGGAGGAATTTTTTTAAATTTTACCTTTTCCAACAGTTTTAGTAAACATTGACTAAAACTAGATGAAATTAGTCTTGAATTTTTGTCAACAAAATTTAGACATATTTTGAGATGACTAAAAAATGAATAAGACTAATAAGTATTCTCGTCCAAAAAGACGAAGACGAAAATTAAAATGGCTGTCAAAAACAACACTGGTTAATAGACTAGTTGCCTTTGACAGTGATAGGCATCCAAATGGAATGGACGTCAATCACCGTCAGTAGCAGCAACTAAGTGAAGTTACAGTACAACACTTCAAATGGAATCTCGTACCGGTCCATCATCTGGCGAGGTGATGTCAGATGATGAGCTGAGGGTGGCGTGGGGCACGTTCCAGGAGGTGGCGCCAGAGGCGGGGTTGTAGTAGTAGTTCCTCCCCGAAATGGGGTCCATCAGCTGCTCCCAAATCTCCGAGCCGCCCTGGATGGAAAGTGGCAAAAGCTCATGTTCTAGCAGACTTTTATTTTCAAACTATTACTTGAAATATGTCTGAAAGCGCGTCTGCTTTACCTGGGAGGGTGTCGAGGACAGCGAGACTGGGGGGGACGGCGGGGGAGTGCACGGTTGTGTCCAGGTGCTTTGTCGCGTGAGGGGGTGGAAGTAAAAAACCTTGCCGCTCTCTCGGTCCGTGTGCGTCTGCAAACATTCAGCGGGGTGAATTGACTTCTTGTCACTCGGACGTTGAAGCTAAAAACTGACCTGCCATCCATGCTGAGGGCTGAGGGAGGAGGGGCTTGCCATCCGGGGGGAGGTGACCGAAGAGGAAGGGGTGTGGCCAGTACTGGAGGGGGCCGGGTCTGGCAGTTGTGGCAGCTTAGCGGCTGGGTCAGACACCTGCAAGTGTCAACAAATTATGCATGACACAAAATCAGTTCAGAGTGTCATATTTAACTCATTTACTGCCATTGACAGCGATAAATGTCCAATCCATTTGAAGTGGATCACATGGTTTGGATGTCTATTGCTGTAAATGGCAACCAAAGAGTTAATAAAGTCATCCATAACACACAAATAACTATACAGGTAGTCCCTGGGCTGCGACTCGACTTTACGATGCCGGAGTCTCGTCCGCCATTTTGTCTTCAGTCGTTTTTTTGTTTATTTTTTAGTCGCGTAAGCAGTACCTTATTGTACCTCTCAGTATCTTATTTTTTTACTTTATTAATATGACGCGTTCTATTCTCACTGAACGTGAAGCTGAATTTGTAAAGCTGTAAAACACATATGTACACTTATGTTCAAAATGACACACATTTTAACAATAAAACACTTTCCACAAAACAATTGGTGTTCCAATGTCCATCTAGTCTGATCAAAATGTAAATTTGGTGTATTAAATTAGCCTAATTTGCCTAATAAAAGTCTGCTAGCTTAAATGATACGAATCCTAACGTATTTACAATTCTCATAGCAAATCGCTCACACATCCAGTGGGGCCAATAAGTATTTAGTCAACAACTAATTGTGTAAGTTCTCCCACTTGAAAATATTAGAGAGGCCTGTAATTGTCAACATGGGTAAACCTCAACCATGAGAGACAGAATGTGGGAAAAAAAAACAGAAAATCACATTGATTTTTAAAGAATTTATTTGCAAATCATGGTGGAAAGTAAGTATTTGGTCAATACCAAAAGTTCATCTCACTACTTTGTTATGTACCCTTTGTTGGCAATAACGGGGGCAAAACGATTTCTGTCACTCTTCACAAGCTTTTCACACACTGTTGCTGGTATTTTGGCCCATTCCTCTATGCAGATCTCCTCTAGAGCAGTGATGTTTTGGGTCTGTCGTTGGGCAACAGGGACTTTCAACTCCCTCCACAGATTTTCTATGGGGTTGAGATCTAGAGACTGGCTAGGCCACTCCAGGACGTTGAAATGCTTCTTACGAAGCCACTCCTTTGTTGCCCTGGCTGTGTGTTTGGATCATTGTCATGCTGAAAGACCCAGCCACGTCTAATCTTCAATGCCCTTGCTCATGGAAGGAGATTTTCACTCAAAATCTCTCGATACATGGCCCCATTTATTCTTTCCTTTACGCAGATCAGTCGTCCTGGTTCCTTTGCAGAAAAACAGCCCCAAAGCATGATGTATCCACCCCCATGCTTCACAGTGGGTATGGTGTTCTTCGGATGCAATTCAGTATTTTTTCTCCTTCAACCACGAGAACCTATGTTTCTTCCATAAAGTTCTATTTTGGTTTCATCTGACCTAGAGCTGGGCGATATACCGAAAATTTATCGTTACCGAAATTTTTCACAATAACCGACTTAATTTTGACCATATCGGTAAATTCGATAATTTTAATAAAACAAGAAAATATAGTCTTTTTATCCCGCTTTTACTCTGTTGTTCGGCTAGGTTCATTCATTCCCCTTTAAGAAAGCAGTCAGTGTGCTTACGTACAATGTCACATGGTTATCAGGAATTCAAACAAACAGAAGTCCGGTAGGCTAACGCTAGCGGCTATCACTACAAGCAAATGTGATGGAGTCGGGCTTAAGGGAGCTTCGCCAAACTTTCACCCGACATTAAGTCGACTCTTGGCGGCCTTCAAACGGGCTTTCACCTGCTTTCCTCCCTGGTTCTCACGATTTCAGGAGAGGGTGGTTTCACTGCTTTCTACTGGAAGCCAGGCCATAGGCTAACGCTAGCTACAAATGAACGTGATGGGAGTCAGATAGCGGCTCTAACCTTGTCAAAACGGCTGAACTTAATGAGTGGATTGGATACAGACCGCATCTAGCAATTAGTGTTACGCGTTATTTTGTATCTGTGTGTGGGTGTGTGATTTCTTTGATATCCCTTTTATGATGGTAAAGCATTCATCATAAATTATAATTCAACAGTGAAGCCTATAATATGACCATTTAATGGCCCCAGCTTTTCTTTTGTATGTGCTTGCTTTATTCTGTGCAAAATCTTAAATGTTTCATTGGCAAAAGAGCAATATAGCTTTAATGTGTGTATGTGTCTGTGTGGGGGGTGCATATGTACGTGCATGTATTAAAAAATGCTCCGGGAAAAAAAACTGAAACTTTGACGTAAACACTTGTGTTGAGTAATTATGTCACAACAGCCGTTAACAATATGTTGTCTGTTTGAAGTGTACTGTTCAAACTGTCATTTTTGTTATAATGACATGTTTGCACAGTCGTCGTATTCATTTTTATATTGTTGTACATAGTTCAAGTCATACAAGCTGTTATAAATGTTCATACTTGAATTCTTATTGTTTACAATAATTTTTATATATTTAATGTTTAGAGTGCATGTACAATTGTTAAATGTGTTAAATTGAAAGCTGGTAAATAAATCAATGAGAAACAGTTTACAATTTATCGTCATTTATCGTTACCGGGGTAAATCTGCTCAATTTACCGTGATATGTACTTAAGGCCATATCGCCCAGCCCTAATCTGACCTTAACACATTCTCCCAGTCCTCTTCTGGATCACTCAAATTTTCTCTAGCGAACCGCAGATGGGCCTGGACGTGTACTTTCTTCAGCAGGGGGACACGTCTGGCAGTGCAGGATTTGAGTCCCTGGCGGCGCATTGTGTTACTGATAGTAGACTTTGTTACTGTGGTCCCAGCTCTCTGACGGTCATTCACTAGGTCCCCCCGTGTGGTTCTGGGATTTTTGCTCACCGTTCTTGTTATCATTTTGACGCCACGGGACGAGATCTTGCATGGAGCACCAGATCGAGGGAGATTATCAGTGGTCTTGTATGTCTTCCATTTTCTAATAATTGCTCCCTCAGTTGATTTCTTTACACCAAGCGTTTTACCTGTTGCAGATTCAGTCTTCCCAGCCTGGTGCAGGTCTATAATTTTGTCTCTAGTGTCCTTCGACAGCTCTTTGGTCTTGGCCATAGTGGAGTTTGGAGTGTGACTGAGTTGTGGACAGGTGTCTTTTATACCGATAATGAGTTAAAACAGGTGCCATAAATACAGGTAACGAGTGGAGCCTCGTTAGACCCCGTTATAAGAAGTTAGACCTCTTTGACAGCCAGAAATCTTGCTTGTATGTAGGTGACCAAATACTTATTTTCCTCTCTAATTTGGAAATAAAATCTTTAAAAATCAAACAATGTGATTTTCTGTTTTTTTCCACATTCTGTCTCTCATGGTTGAGGTTTACCCATGTTGACAATTACAGGCCTCTCTAATCTTTTCAAGTATGAGAACTTGCACAATTGGTGGTTGACTAAATACTTATTTGCCCCACTGCAACTCCACAAACCATAGCTCTAAACTTAATTACAAATGCATACACATACATATATTAGCTAAAACAACTTACGGCCTAATGTGGACCAAACCAGAGCGCAGCTATCCTTTATCCAAGTCAAACGTCTGAGCCTGCTCCTCAGTCATACAAGGCGACAATCCAGCCTGACACAATGCTGCCACCAGAGGGCAGTGTATCCTCCATCATTATACAAAATACAGTGGTACCTCTACATACGACGTTAATTCGTTCCAGGACCTCGTTTGTAAGTTAAAATGGTCGTATGTCCAGCAGGATTTTCCCGTAAGAATACATTATACATATACATATAAGAATACATCAATTCGTTCCACAGCCCGAAAACCTACACTAAATCCTTAATAAATACTGCTGTTACTATTCAAAATAGTAATCAAAAAGAGCAAAATAAATAAACTAGGAATAAAAATCAGAGTAATAATAGTAATAATAATAATAATACTTGTAATAATGTAACGAATCGGGTTCTAATGTGGCGGCTGTATTTTGCGTGGTGTACCTGAATGCACCACGTGGCTGACAACAGAGTGAGAGAGTGTGCATTTCTCTGACGATGTTACAATAATAATCATTGTCACCTTAACTTATAAAGACTCGCGAATGGTGGAGGACCGCCGAGATCGTAGACATTCTACGACCGTATTGTCAGCAAGTTCACGGATGCAGACACCACGCTCATACAGTATTTTCCTATCATTTCCATCTTCATTTCAATGGTAAGCATCACCTTTTTTCCTTTTTTCACCACGTGCACTAAGATTGTTGGAACCCGTGTTGATTTCTCTCACAAGAAAATCAGCCGTGCAGGAAAAAAAAGAAACTGCTGGGCTGTCATAAATCGTCGTATTTCAAGCATGTCGTCAGATGTAGAAACAAATGGCGAGTCAGATGTCGAAAAGATAGTGTGTCGAAGCGATCATATGTCGAGGTACCACTGCACAATACTTTTGGATAGTTATTTTGAGATTTAAGGGTAGTTAAAGGGTTCATTCCAACTTATGCGGAAATTCAGGTTACGTCGCCAGCGTAGGAACAGAACTCGTTCGTAACACAGGGACTTCCTGTATACATATACAGTGGGGAGAACAAGTATTTGATACACAGTCAATGAGAAAACCCATTGGCAGTGTATCAAATACTTGTTCTCCCCACTGTATATTAGTCGCCTGAGGAATCAGTGCCGAAAAAGTGTCGATTCCACGCAGAAAAATCCTGGTTATGCGCAAAGCAATTCTTGATTTCGTGGCTTCAAACGTGTTACCGTGAGCATCAAGGAAAAAATAAACTCATGAAATTATTTGCAATAGCAAAACACTGAAAAACATTGTGATTAAATGAATAAACATCAAAGCTGCCTGCACGAAGTTAAACATATCGCAGGAAATATTCAAATAAAGTGCAAGCTATCCACTTGACTTCCATATTGTCAATATAGGCCTACTGCAGTTATCGGGGGTGGGGGTACTTAAAAAGTGCAGAACATTGCAGTAAATGAAACAATCACAGAATTAAAAAAAAAAAAAAAAACTAGGGATCTCAAACGATTAAAATTTTTAATCGAGTTGATCACAGCTTAATAATTAATCGTAATTAATCCCAATTCAAACCATTTCTAAAATATGCCATATTTTTCTGTAAATTATTGTTGGAATGGAAAGATAAGTCACGAGATGGATATATACATACAACATACTGTACATAAGTACTGTATTTGTGTATTATAACAATAAATCCACAAGATGGCATTAACATTATTAACATTCTTTCTGTTAAAGGGATCCACGGATAGAAAGACTTGTGACTTTGTATATTGTGACTAAATATTGCCATCTAGTGTATTTGTTGAGCTTTCAGGAAATAATACTGTAGCCATGCCCAAATGCATGATGGGAAGTGGAACCATGACTGTGCGTAGTGCTACCAATTGATATATCTTCTCCGCGTTGGGAAATAACATAAGGTGTTAAGAAAAAGATCAATTGCTACCTTGCTTCCCCACATTGCTTCCCATGATATTTCTAATCGTAAGAAGAGGGATTGTGACGCTTCAGCCAATTAAAAAAGGCTCCAAAGGTTGCCAAAATTCACTCTGCTCATTTTACGCTGCCTTTTATCTCTCTATATAGGTAAAACGGCGCCCTTAAAGATTAAGTGCGACAATGCGTGAGTGGGTCGTGCAGCGCATGCATTAATTGCTTTAAATATTATAACGTGATACATTTTTAGAAAATTAATTACCGCTGTTATCGGGATAAATTTGATAACCCTACCTTAAGCCTAAACTAAAGACTCTGGATGAGTGTAACATATTATGTTTGTAACGTTAATACAATTAGAAAACGATTTAATTTAAGAAAAAAATTTTTTTTTAAAAGGCATGGCCGATATTTTTTCGCCGATTCGAATACTTTGAAAATGACGTGATCGGATCCGATCGATCGGATCTCTAATTGAAACCCCTCTTAATGTTTTCGTTGTAATAAAATTTGTACATTTTCAATCAAAAGTGGACTTAATATAATAGGAATACAATTAACAATTATAGACCCTACCCACGTGACGTCACAACTCCGCTCTCCTGAATGGTACCGCCCAATTGTCTGTCAAAACATAGTGTTAACCTGTTACGGCTACGTACATTCCTCCTATTTACGGCGTGTTTTTCTGCTCCTTAACATTAATAATCAAAATGGTGAAGGTGTGTGTGGCTGTTGGTTGCACTAACAGAGAAGATGGAAGGAGAGACTTGAAGTTTTACCGTATTCCGAGGGATCCAAAGAGGAGAGCGAAATGGACGGCTGCAATGCGACGTGAAAACTGGGCACCAAAAAATCACCACAGACTATGTAGTAGTCATTTTATATCCGGTAAGATGCATTTAAGATATACTTAGAGGGTTTTGGGCTGACAAATAACCACAATTAAGATCATTGCGAGGCTAATCGCCGACAACATACGACGTAGTACGACATAGTTTCAAATTCAAGATGTTTGTGACTTCCCTTTCTTCCACCATCGTTATTTTTTGAATAATATTTCGCTGGTACCAAGTGAAAGAAACTGGCCTCGTCTACGGGGCTGACAAATAACCACAATTAAGATCATTGCTAGGCTAATCGCCGACAACATATACGTATGTATGTAGTGAGAGTGCTATCGCTAAACCATATAAACATAAAAAGCCCTAACTGCATTGACAAATGACATGAAATAAATTAGACTTGACAGTGGATGTTAGCGAGAATAAAAGATTTTGAATTGAAAATTTCGTAACTCACCTTTCCAAGCACAAGATAGATTCCTGCCGAATTTTCGTGGACGAGGACCTGTTTCACCCAACCAGCAACGAAGTATTTATAAGCCTCCAAGCTCTTGAAGTTTTTCAAATTTTCGTGAGAATAGGCTGATTTTGTGTGGACAAGATAGTTGTAAATATCAGCGTAGCAGATGTCAGGCAGACAGGGCGAAGACAGTGGGTCGAAAAACATCGATTTGGGCATCAAATATGGATCTGGCGACTGTATAGAACGAAGCTTTTCCACATAACGCCTTTTATGCAACACATCCAGTGAGTTTACGGCATCCGAAAGCACCGGGTCTTCCATGAAATGCATTTTAAATTCCTCGATCAATTGAAACCAATGCTAATACAGAGACAAAATGACGGACAAGGGGGCGGAATCATACAGCGAGCACGTGGTTTTGTGACGTCGGTGGGTAGGGTCTATAAGAATAGAGTGACCAAAGTCTGAGTAAGTATTATAGGCGTATTTTGCATAGCTGTTTTGATTGGGAATGCCATTTCTCTTTGCATAGTTTTTTAACTGTGGGAGGATAGGGCCTCGTTAATACAGATTGAAGTGCTTTTCTTTTTGTGAACATTATCATTTTTGAGAGATAGGAATATTATTTTTTTGTTGTGCTTTCACTAAATGATTCTTATGTTTGTTGTGAAGGAGTTGCCGAAGCTTATGCCAATAAACGGCGCGGTCAAATGAACGCCTGTGTCCACTCGCCTTTATAACATATACACTCACCGGCTACTTTATTAGGTACACCATGCTAGTAACAGGTCGGACCCCCTTTTGCCTTCAGAACTGCCTCAATTCTTCGTGGCATAGATTCAACAAGGTGCTGGAAGCATTCCTCAGAGAGTTTGGTCCATATTGACATGATGGCATCACACAGTTGGTGCAGATTTGTCGGCTGCACATCCATGATGCGAATCTCGCGTTCCACCACATCCCAAAGATGCTCTATTGGATTGAGATCTGGTAACTGTGGAGGCCATTTGAGTACAGTGAACTCATTGTCATGTTCAGGAAACCAGTCTGAGATGATTCCTGCTTTATGACATGGCACATTATCCTGCTGAAAGTAGCCATCAGAAGTTGGGTAAATTGTGGTCATAAAGGGATGGACATGGGCAGCAACAATACTCAGGTAGGCTGTGGCGTTCCAACGATGCTCAATTGGTACCAAAAAAAGCTTAGCGCTCTTTATTAGCGCCTATCCCTCTACTGCTTTAAGATGGCGGCGGTTTACTAACGCTGCCCAGACGCAGCCGAGTCTGTCATTTCGCATCTAGTTCAACATACATGTGATCTCTATGAGACGCATCAGACGCTACCTGCTACCAACTAGCATCGTTCGGGCAAGTATTTAGTAACGTCGGCGTCATGTGTAGCGGCTGTCTGCTGCAGTAAGTTTTGTTGTTGTTGTTTTTTTTGCTTCGTCCTCTACGCACGTAACATCAGCGTGTTGTCCCGCATTAAAAGTAGTCCGAGCAAAACGTGATGCTTAGAGCTGTCAAAATAAACGAATACTCGAGGTGAATAAAATTACTCGGATCAGTTTTTAAACTCGAGTTACTCGAGTTGCTCGAGTATTCGTTTCAGCTCTACTCTTCATCGTAAAAATTCTCTTATCTATTTTTTATTATTTTAAAAAAATATTCAATTTCTTTTAATTATTTTCAATAAAAATTCAGGAGTACAAAAACCTATTGTCTGTATTGATATTATAAATTTTAAAGAGTGTTGTGTTGGCATCTGCACGGCCCAGTTTTAGGCGGGCTTCAGATGTTTACCTCGTTAGACGACGGAGTCGGGCTCAGGTGTTCAATCGGTATGTCCAGATGGAGGTCCTGGATGGACTCGTAGATGTGATTGGACGACTCCTCCTCTTCCTTTTTGGACTTCTCCTTCTCCTCGTCGCTGTCAGGCTCGCTGTCCTCGGTGGCCTCGATGACTTCCTCCTCCTCTTCTTCTTCTTGGATTTCCTCCTCCTCGCCATGTTCCTCTCTGTGGGAGTGCGTCTCGGGTACAGTGGGCGTTTCCACCGGGATGGGCAGAGCGTGAGATCGGGCGGCGGGCGGCTCGGGAAGCCGAGCTTTGTCCAACTCTCTTTGTCCCTCGGGAATGTGTTTGGTGGGAACGCCATCGGTCTCGTCGGCGACGTCAGGATCAGAGTGCCGAGAAGTCCCGGAGAGGGGCGGCGGCAGATCCATGAACTCCAGCGGGACGCCGAACGTAGACATGCGGTTTTCCGTTTTGCGGTAGCCGGCGGCGCTGTCCGGTTTCAACCGGATGGTCACTTCGTCGCCAGCTTTGCCCCTGGAGACGGCGGGCTCCTCGGCAGCTTTAGGGACGGGGACTGGGACGGGGACCGGGGCAGGCACGGGAGCGGCCGGTGTCTCCATGAGGGGAATGTGTGCAAAATTCAGAAGGGAGGGAACGTCGGGCGGTAACTCCTTGACATACTTGGCGGGGACGTAGAAGGGCTTGGATACGTGGTCTCGCCGCACCTGCCACCAGTGAGCGTTGGTCTTCGCCAGCAGGATGTAGCGCTCGTTGGGCTTGATGGACACGATGGAACCGTCGCGACCTTGGTACTCGTACTGGAACTCCACCAGCACCAGACCCAGACCTGCAACAAGCACGACACATGAACTCATTGATGGTCATAGACAAACCAGAGTTGCTTTAAAAATGGACAGTTCTTAACACTACCACAGTGCAGTTGGCCCCCCATCAGATGCAAATTTATACAAAAATGATGTCAATCATTTGTGCTATGTTTGTGCTGTAAAACGCTTTGTTTGTGCTATCGTTTTTAAGATATTTACAATTCTTTTACATGTCAATCTGAGGTTAACCAGGTCCGCATTTTGATAAAAATGGTGAAAAATGGTGTCAATCGTTTATGCTTCGTTTGTGCTGTAAAATTTTTTAAATTTGTGCTGCTATCTTATTTACGATATTGAAATATTCATTTCGAGTGATAACGTCACGCAGCCTCTATCTACGGCGGAACGGCATCGCAAAGGTGCCATTAGTTTCTGCTATAAAAATTTTTTTTGTGCTGCTATCATTTTATAGATATTGAGATAATAATTTCAAGTGACGACGTGAATCGCAGCCCGTCCGTCACGGCTGACGGAACTTACCAACTCTCTTAATAACAGACGTGTGTCCCAACAACTAGCGCAGACACAGCACAAATCAATGGCACCCACTTCGGGTCCATTTGCAGTAAATGGGGGGCTTGAAATAGTCATTTCAAGTGATGACGTGACTCCAATTGACGGCGACAGATGTCCCATCTATTTGAACTGGGAGGGGCAGCTACAAAAACACTTATTTTATTATTCATTCATTCATTTCAGACAGTTGCATTCATTATGACTTGCTTACAGTTGTTATGTTTTCAACTGGTTTACATTACAAGTAACAAAACAAAACAAACACAAAAAAGAAAAACAAAAAGCAAACACTGCAAATATTCTCCTATTGTTTTATTATATACAGTGGGGCAAATAAGTATTTAGTCAACCACTAATTGAGCAAGTTCTCCCACTTGAAAATATTAGAGAGGCCTGTAATTGTCAACATGGGTAAACCTCAACCATGAGACGGAATGTGGAAAAAAACCAAGAAAATCACATTGTTTGATTTTTAAAGAATTTATTTGCAAATCATGGTGGAAAATCAGTATTTGGTCAATACCAAAAGTTCATCTAAATACTTTGTTATGTACCCTTTGTTGGCAATAACGGAGGCCAAACGTTTTCTGTAACTCTCCACAAGCTTTTCACACACTGTTGCTGGTATTTTGGCCCATTCCTCCATGCAGATCTCCTCTAGAGCAGTGATGTTTTGGGGCTGTCGTTGGGCAACATGGACTTTCAACTCCCTCCTCACCCCGTGGCGTCAAAATGATAAGAACTGTGAGCAAAAATCCCAGAACCACACAGGGGGACCGGAATGACCTACAGAGAGCTGGGACCACAGTAAATAAGTTTACTATCAGTAACACAATGCTCAAAAGACTCAAATCCTGCACTGCTGAAGAAAGTACACGTCCAGGCCCGTCTGCGGTTCACTAGAGAGCATTTGGATGATCCAGAAGAGGACTGGGAGAATGTGTTATGGTCAGATGAAACCAAAATAGAACTTTTTGGTAGAAACACAGGTTCTCGTGTTTGGAGGAAAAACAATACTGAATTGCACCAGGCCCACTGTGAAGCATGGGGGTGGAAACATCATGCTTTGGGGCTGTTTTTTTGCAAAGGGACCAGGACGACTGATCTGTGTAAAGAAAAGAATGAATGGGGCCATGTATCGAGAGATTTTAAGTGAAAAATCTCCTTCCATCAGCAAGGACATTGAAGATGAGACATGGCTGGGTCTTTCAGCATGATGACAATGATCACAAACACACAGCCAGGGCAACAAAGGAGTGGCTTCGTAAGAAGCATTTTAAATAGTATACGACAGGAGAAAAAAAGTCTTGAATAGCATTATTATGTGAATTAGAATCATATTGTGAGACGATTCGACTATATACAACAATTTAGCAAAGCGCAGATGACGAGAAATTAGTCTTTTAATCTGCCGGTTAGCCACGCCTACCATTATAGGGCTCAAGCGTCCCCAACAGATGGATGACGTCAGCGGGAGACTGGGCTCATCGGTTTTTATACAGCCCATTGAGGGGGAATTATTCAGAACGGGGAGCTGCAAAATGTCATTGTTTCGGTCTCTCTACTCCAATATTTTTACAGGATATTCTTTTTATCCAAGTATTTTTCCCCAATAGCTAAATAAATGGTTTGAGAAGGACCAGTCAGCCCGTCAAGGGGGTACTATTCACAACGAGGAAAACGCGACGAAGAGATCTGCAAAATGTCATTGTTTCTGTC
The DNA here is from genome assembly GCF_030265065.1 of Corythoichthys intestinalis. Taxonomy (NCBI): domain Eukaryota; kingdom Metazoa; phylum Chordata; class Actinopteri; order Syngnathiformes; family Syngnathidae; genus Corythoichthys; species Corythoichthys intestinalis. Next base: position 31,406,140 of record NC_080410.1, on the reverse strand, counting down.
TCTTTATTTCAATATTTTTACAGAATATTCTTTTTATCCAAGTGTTTTCCCCAACTGCTAAATAAATGGCATGGTCATGACAAATAACAGTCTTGTGCTAAATGGAATATGAAATAATAAAAATGCACTTATTCAGGACGACATGGCAAAATTACTACATAATAGAGGTGTGCAAAATTTCCGATTCTTAGATTATTCGCGATTCGGCCGTGGAAGATTCGAGAACGATTCACAAACATCCAAATTCCGATTATTGAAATATGCGAAGTAAAGCGGAAGTACACAACACTCAGCGCGCCGCGCCGCGCGGTCTTCGGGAGGAACGGAGCGAGAGTAGCTAAACGTCATGCTTCCCATTACCCGGCCCCTCTGGTAATGCCAATGCTCAACTCACGGCTCTAGCTCAACTCATGCAACGAGGTAAAAAAAAAAAACACAACGACATACCTGACTGCTGCCGAAAAGCTGCTAAAAGTACAGCTACATGATGTTACGGTAGATATCATTTATATAGGACTAGATGCAATATAGATTTGGTAGTGTTAGCAGCACATCTAAAAAAAGCTAGATACGGGCGTTATAAACGGCCGCCATCTTAAAGCAGTACACTTCCCTGCAAGGCTGTTGTAGCGAACCTTCCAAGCAAACCAAATTAACTTTTTATCTAAAATACTCCTAAATCGGTAAAATATTGACTTGAATCTATCTTTAAAATAGTTTTAAAACTTTCACATGTCGAAAGTAGACAAAAGGGAAATTATGGAATAACGGGAGCAATTTTAACAGATTTAACGGTTGATTCACAACATTAAATTAATTGAATGTAGTTTAAAGCTGCTGATACAGAATGGGGACTGGAGTTTTTTTATTTAATGTTATTTTTTAATATTTGTTTACTGCTATATGTTAACTTGATACTGAAATAGTAGTGTGGTTTAGCCTGAGAGTATTTTTGAACAATTTTGGAACTAATGTACAAAACATTAAAAAAAAAAAAAAAAGGAGGGGGGTGCATCAATAATCGTTTTATAATCGAATCGAAACCTCTGAATCGTAATCGTAATCGAATCGTTAGGTGCCTAAAGATTCCCAGCTCTACTACATAATGGTCAAAACTGTCGACTTCCCCTTTACTGTCGCACCTCCCGAACGATGTTTTATGACACTTAAATCGGACATATGTCATTTCCCTTCCCCGGCTTCGGAGAATGTAAACAAACCAAGAAGTGTGACAGCTAGCCGACATGCTAACCCGAACCGAGTGATGTTTCAAAGTCTTCGAAGCGGAAAATCACACATAACTAGCCTGGATTATTTGACATGACGACTGGGTTGTCGAATGTCTTTGCGGATTGGCAAACCGCCCAGCGGAGAGCAATTTACAGCTCGTTCCCCGGAGGAGGGCGGCTGCAGTTGTTGTGCAGCTAACGTGCAGCTAATGGTCATGAAGAGAGCTTTTTACATGCCTATCAATGATCAAACGTAAGTAGTCCTTCATTTAAAGAAAGTTTGTAGTGTTTACTTTGTAATCGCTGTATTCGTATTTGACATAATACAAATAAGATGTTTACTCACTTCCTCGTAAGTCCAATTGTCCCCCAGTAGTAGGGCTTGTTTTGGCCAATTTCCACGGTGAATGGGAACCTTTTGAAACTCCAAAAAGGCGCACACACCTCTCCCTCATACAGCAAGATTTTTCTGCAGCCATTTGGCTGGCGTGATGCGAACAATAAACGTATTAATCTGAAAAATCAGCTGAATCCTTCGTCCTCATACACAACAGTGGGCTGTATAGTGAAGAGGAGTCCTTCTCCCGTACACGTCACAGCACCCTCCTCCTCAATGCAAGACCGAAGCCGGAAGTCACTCATTTTGATGGCGCGGGAGTCAAAAAAACTAAATAAATATAGCGATTGCTTCCATAGACATCCAAGCGGTCCATATCATTCAGGAGCATAAAATACCGCGTGTATTATGATGTAAACATGCTTTTTCGTGTCACATGCACTTTAAGGTCCTGGAGTGGCCTATCCAGTCTCCAGATCTCAACCCCATTGAAAATCTGTGGAGGGAGTTAAAAGTCTGTGTTGCTCAACGACAGCCCCAAAACATCACTGCTCTAGAGGAGTTCTGCAAGTTCTGCAAATTGGGCAAGTTCTCCCACTTGAAAATATTAGAGAGGCCTGTAATTGTCAACATGGGTAAACCTCAACCATGAGAGACAGAATGTGGGAAAAAACCCAGAAAATCACATTGTTTGATTTTTAAAGAATTTATTTGCAAATCATTGTGGAAAATAAGTATTTGGTCAATACCCAAAGTTCATCTCAATACTTTGTTATGTACCCTTTATTGGCAATAACAGAGGCATTTCATACTGCACGAATCCGATTTTTTCGTGTTTTTCCGACTCAAGTGAAGCATTCACTTGACGGTCTGAACGAGACAAGTCGCATAGAAGTGGACCATTTCAAATCCGATCTGGGTCACTTTCGTATGTGGTCAAAAATCCGATCTGGGCCGCATTTTTCCTGAATGTGGCTGGCGGTCTGAACTTTCAAGTCTCCCGAATCGGAATTCATGCAGCAATGACATCAGCAAAACGAAAGTGGCAGGCAGGACGGGAGCGATGTAGCTGTGCATTAGCTTCTAGCTTGAACTCTGCTTTTATGCAGAAGCGGGCTTGATCACAGTCATAAGAAAATAAATGAAGAAAAGGATAAGCTTGACAATTTTCGATTTTCATTCTATGCGCCAAATGAGCAATATTTCAGTATTGCTTACATGGCCGAGATGGGGCAAATTGACACACCCATGTCAAGTCAAGGCCTATGTGCGTTCGTGTATGCGTTCTATCAATCCATATAAACATTGTATAAAAGACTAAACGGGGATTATTAATGTCTGTTATTTGTGTCATTTTTTTGGAAATAAAAATATGATCACCCTGGAATGACATAGTACAGCTAGCATGTGTAATTTGTTTTGATGCTTCTGCACATGCGGGTCACTTTGCTGAGCGCATCTCAGACTGCGAATTAGTGCGTTTGTGTGATATTTGAACGGGCTCCATGGACAAAGGCAGTCTGAACGGGCACGCCAAAAAACCAGACATGACATTCATTCATTCATTTTCCATGCCGCTTTTCCTCACGAGGGCCACGGAGGTGCTGGAGCCTATCCCAGCTACCAATTGGATTTGTGCATTTAAGACCTGCAGTAGTATGAACCTAGCCTTAGTGAAGCCAAATTTTTGTTACTGCTACTTAATTAATCTATTTTTCTTTGTTGTTGTTGAGAGGCATTGTTTGTGTTACTATAACTTTGTACTTCTGTGCCTAAATGCTTAAGTTATTGAAGTGCAATTTTATTTTTTCTTAAAAAAGACATTTTATTTATTCTGTGTTTCTGTGCGGTATTGATATTGTTGTCTTTTAATTAACTCATTTGCTCCCAGAAACGTATAAATACGTTCTATTTTTAAGTGCTTCATTGTCCCAAAAACGTATTTATACATCTTTTGCGTGTTTTTTTTTCTTTTGTTTTTTTTTTAAACAAGAAGAATCTATAGCTTGCGATCTATCTGAGAAACAAAAAACAAGGCTCCAAACCCATATTAAAGCAATAAAACTGGCCACTGGAGGGCAGTAGCGCATTTTGTAAAGACCCGCAACACGATTCAACAGCAATGAAAGGCCAGGCAGCACGGTCGGAGCGCTGTCAGCAGTATGTCAGGCGGCCGACGACCGAACAAAACAACCGAGAGGACGCCTGGAATGCCAGGCGCTGGACGACTGAGCAAAACGACTGAGGCCACCGTGCAGCGGGTTTGCCAAACAGACCCCGCAGAGATTAAAAAATAATCCATCTTTGTGAGGCAGACAACGATGAGGGAAAAGTTTACACGGCAGACGCGGCAACAACGGCGTCATCTCGGCGACAACAGGCGTCATCTCTCAGTAGTCATGTGTAAACAAATTGTTACTTTGCTATCAAAAGCTCTATTTGTCTTGTTCATTATGATATTTTGTAAAAGGAAAACATTATTCAGAAGTTTGGGATGTAACTAATGCAAAAAATAGCTGTGTTAAAGTCAAAGTTGCTTGAAATGTACGCGTTTACAAAAAGCTCATTTTCTCCGTTTTTTCATCAGAAATTGGAAAATTGCTCAAACTAAGCTATTTTCTAATGCTGATTTCTAAAGAATGGAAAAAGATATGAACTTACTTTTTTTCTGCTGAAAGAAGAGAGTCTAATCTTTCTTTTGGTGGGTTCAATGTAGAGCTGAAACGAATACTCGAGCAACTGGAGTAACTCGAGTTTAAAAACTGATCCGAGTAATTTTATTCACCTCGAGGAATCGTTTGCTCTAAGCATCACGTTTTGCCCGGACTACTCTTAATGCGGGACAACGCGCTGACGTGACGTGACGTGCGTAGAGGAAGAAGCAGTTAAAAAAAATACCTTACTAAAAAAACTTACCGCAGCCGACAGCCGCTACAAACTACGCCGACGTTGCTAAAAACTACGCCCGCATGATGTGTGATGTGGTATCAGGTAGTGTCCGATGCGTCTCATAGATATCGCATGCATTTAGGACTAGATGCGAAATGACAGACTCGGCCGAGTCTGGGCAGCGTTAGTAAACAGCCGCCATCTTTAAGCAGTAGACTTCTCAGCGCTAATAAATATAACGTTACTGTCACTCGCTCACGAAACGTTAGCCCTTTGTAGGGCTAGGTTTCTATTGATTATGACCACTGTCGTTGCGTGGCTAATGTGTCTTACATACAGGCTTTTTTTAATCTGTAAAAACACAGCGCTGTAGAGTGATGAGGGTGTAAACTTAAAACATAATAAAGCTAACTGTCAGTTTTAGCTCAGTAGTCATTGCTGAATAAAACACCAAGTAGCACTGGTCCCTAATGTGCTCCAATACAGCAGGTATCATACATTTATTTTGAACACTGCAAAAACTCAGAATCCTATCACTACTTACAGTTTAAACTAACATAAAACTTAACTAGTACTTAAAAATAGATTGACACAAATGGATATTAAATTGAAACACGTGGGAAAAACACGTAGCTTTCAAGTGATGTGTGTTATCAAGCGTAATTACATTTTTAGGTAAGAAATATGTTTGTTTTTTTTTTTTAAAATAAGATCTAGAGGTTTTTGGAGTGAAAGCAGCGATTTTTTTTTTTTATAGTCACATCTGAGATGCAACTGTTGGCTGTTTCCAACAATGTACATCGAAAATAAAGACATTGATTGACTGAAAATGGTTCAATATTGGATTAAATGTCTTTTTTTCTCATATAAATGTATAATTGCTCTTTACCTAAAAAAATTAATGTTTTATCCAATTACTCGATCAACACTAGAAAACCCAGCAGAGGCCGACTTGGCCTTTCCCAAGAAAAACACTCCTAATATTCCCTAGCAATGGCCGATTTGGCCTCTCCTCCGTGACTCGTGATAGTTTGTGTCAGTTCAAGTCAAGCTACATTTATTTAATTACATTTATTTTTGAAGTTTGACACGTTTTACACAAATTAACTTCTCCTATACTCCACTCATATCGACAGCAAGAATGGTCCAAATGTGTACATTGTTTTGAAGAAGGAAAAAAAAAAGCGTTTTAGAACTGCAATTTGAGTGTAAAGCAGGAATTGTGTCTATAGTTTAGAGGGACTGAATCAGGGGCATGGAGTATGGATTGTGGTCATTGTGTCTGAAGTTAATGTATGTCTAGTGGTTGCATTTCCATATGAACGGCTGTTGTCTGTCCGACAACGACTTGCCAATTCAAAAGCACTTGGGTCATTTTTGCCACCTCTGGGTTTTCCGGGGGAGAGGCCATATCGGCCATTGTTTGGGACTAACAGAAGTACAAAAATTCTTTGAGACTTCTAGTGTTAATCGATAGAATTTTCAGTCGATTACTCGATTACTAAAATATTTGATAGCTGCAGCCCTAGTTCAATGTTTATATAGCAATAGAACAGAATTTTCTGTTGGCCTTGCAAAATCAGTCAAAATCAAGAAAAACGGTCGGGAGCGAAGGGCCTTGCTCCGGTGAAAATGGCTGGGAGTGAATGAGTTTAAAGAGGCATGGTCTATTGCTTTTCGTTGTGATTTCTTAAAAAAGTATTTTTGAATTTAAGAGTAGACGTTTATTGCATTTAAATGGGTGTACTTAATATTACTTAGTATTATTAATATATACTGTATTTTTACTGTGTTATTGTAAATTGGTTAAAAAAATGGGGGGGGGGGGGGCAAATAACATTGCATATCGCAATAATTTAAGAGAGAATTTATCGCCCACTAAAATTTGTTATCGCGACAAGCCTATTTAAAACTACCACAAGAAAACACAATGCTTAAAAGTGTGAGAGGAAAACGCATGCAAAAAGTATTTTGAGGCAATCAAAAGGTAATTAAAGACTCAATAAAAACACAAATATTAAGTACTCGCCGCTTTTAACCGATGTGCTCAAATGTTGGATGTCTCGCCACGTAGGAGTTGGAGTAACCCGGTAGTGTTCGTCTAGTGACAGTGACAAACTACATCATCACCCGGAGCATCAATTGCTCGGATAACACATGGTACCCTCCGTAAGTGAAAACATATACTAAATATTACAGATTTTTAAATCAATGGGAATATTTTATGTGTTTCTGATAACATTTTTTAGTAAAAGAGAACAATTGTGGCTTATTAGAGCCTATAAGTCTTTAAGTCCGAGGTTCCATTTAACAGATTTAACTATTCAAACAAAGCCACGTCGTGGTCAAAGAGCAAACAGTAAAGAGCGTCAGGGTGATTGATTTGGGGGATGGCGAGTCCCTTTCGTTCCCACTAAAAAAAACAATGTGACATCACTCCATCCTGCTTGCCTAGACAGCCTGTTCCCTGCAGAGCTGCTGGATTACAAATGTTGCTGTTTATACTACAATTATTGACATGCAATGAAACAATTTAATAAGGTTATCCTGAAAATATAGCCAACACTATTGATTGCATGGGTCATAGAGGATTCTCATATGCGAATATGTTGTTTTTATTGGCATGCGAACAAACCCCATTGACTTGCGCTAGCTTAGCCACTCCAGAGCCCTGAAACTTACAAATAACTAACAAACTGCACTGAACTAATGCCAAAAATTCTGAATTTAATAATAATAATAATACATTTTATTTATAACGCACTTTACATTTCAAAAACTCTCAAAATGCACTGTGAATTTCCCCTTTAAGTATTGTTTGCAATATTATTTTCCTATTTTTGTTGCTGCTGTCTCCTCCCTGTCCTAATAGATAGAACGTCTATTGCCGTCAATGGCAGTGAATGAGTTCAACTGCTTCTGGCTATTGCTCATGTTAGCGATGAGATGAGAGCGGCCTCACCTCTTCCAGGTAAGGCGGAAGCGGTTGCCATGGTGAAATCACTCCGCACCTAAGCTTGACGGACAGGTGGCCGCTCCGCTGGTGAGGGGTGAAAGGTCAAGGGCAACCGTCCTCTTGCTACAAGAAAAAAAAAAAGAAGAACATCACATGACGCGTGGCGGCACGCACACAAAATGTCTAGCGGCAGAATGTTGGCCGCCCTTACAATCGTCCTTGTCAGGACACGTTCTGCGCATAACACGAACACACAAAAGACAAATCACATGGTATTTAAAGTTATATTACTGTGGACTTATCCTGTTAGCTGTAAATGTGCATCGGAACTAAACTCTTAGAAAGTTTATCATTGTTTTCAAAAGCAAATGTTTTCAATTTTGGATTCATTACAAAGATTATCAGTATACTTTAATCGAGGACTACAGGAATCAGAATATTTGCTGAATTTTTTTTTTTTTTAATTCTTTTTTTTTAAAAATATTTTCTTTTAACACATTTTTAACAAGACTACAGAAATCAGAGAATATTTTGTCATTTTCTTAAAAAATGAATTCCAAAAAAATATGTTTCAATACAACAGAGCATTTGCTCTTTAAATAAGAAAAATAATTAAAAACACATTAAAAAATTTAAAAAATGTTCACTACTTCCCCCTTATTTTTTCTAAATATATTTAAAAAATGCTTATAAATATTAAAAATAAAAAAACATTAAAAAAAGACAATATTGAGTTTGCCTATTGTTTCTTCTGTAAAACTAAAACTAAGAAAGAAGTCAGTAAGAAAATATTGCCTATTAATAGGTTTATTTACAATTCAACAATGTCCCCTCCAATTCCATCGACTAATCAATTCAAAATAGTTTTTTAATCTAGAGCTGAGACGATTACTCGAATAATTCCAGTAACTTGATTTTAAAAATGGATCGAGGCATATTCTCCGCCTCGAGGAGTCGTTTAATTTTGCCAGCTCTAGGCATGACGTTTTTCCCGGACTACTTTTAATGCGGCGCAACGAGCTGACGTCACCTGCGTAGAGGAATAACGGAGAAGTGGCAGATATCGGATATATTTGATTGCAACCACGCATGAATCATAGACTTCATAATTATATTGACAGGACAGATTCCCCAGACACTGCGCCACGCCTTCTAGTAGGAGGCCGTCCTACAGTCCGCTTCAGTATAGGGCTGCAGCTATCGATTATTTTAGTAGTCAATTAATCGATGAATCATTAGTTTGAATAATCGAGTAATCGGATAAGGAACATGAAAAATTAAATTACCTGAGCTGAGCCTCAAGCGGTATAAAAAATAAAGGAGGATCTATGTACAACTAAAGAACAGTTGGCTAACTTAGATAGCAAAAGTTCGCTAGTTCAAATGCTATAAAATGCCAACTTTTTAACAATGCTCTTAACAAATGGTTCAGACACATATTCCCACAAAAATAGGCTGAATATACCTATAAACTAAATTAGAAATGCATTAAAAAAAAAAAAACATTAGCTCAAACAACAACGCAGCTTATGTTGGTCTTCACAGGGAGCAACTGGATTCAGCCATGTGAAATGAGGCAGACTAGAAGGCAGTGTATCCACCCAAATCAATAAAACTGAATGCAAACACTTTCAAAATAAACCATTACAACACCACTTTAATTAAACGAACACTCGAAGCAGCAACATTTAATTCGAATCTTTTTTTCTAATCGAATACTCGAGTTAATCGATTAAACGTTGCAACACTACTTCAGTCGGTCGAAGTCATTCTCAAAATGCATGCAGCGATCCAACGCCGGTTTAGGTTGAAAAAGTACGAAGGCTGTAACGCATACAAACAGGAAGGATTGTCTCAGGAGTGTTCGAGGATTAAAGGTAATTATTATATTTTTTGTACCACGCATGCATTTTGAAACTTTGTGAAAAAAAAATCAATGGGAGAAATTATCCGCTACAGAATTGGCGTCATAGTTCGCAATATTCACGTAAAATAGATGCTAACTGCACGTTTTTTTTGCTTTCAACCAAGAATCGAGACTGTTTTACGTCCATATTTATAAGGAATTCAGGGATTTAAGCATTTTTTCAAAGAATTTTCAACGGAAAAAGCTCTTTGTCTGTGATTCCACTTGGTCAGCTTTGAAAGCCACGCCAACAAAGCCATGCCACGCCCCCTATTAATCGGCCCCGCGTCCCGTCAATATATTATACTGGTGCACAATAGTTATCGGTCCGATATTAGGAATTATGACGTCGTCCCGATAAACCCAATAACATTATTAATAGGACCGATAATATGTACTGTGCTGGCTCTACAGTTTACACACTAGTATGGGAAAGCAGTTGACCATATGCGGGGCATTGCTCCCACCTGCTGGTCAGAATAATTCGCTGCATCTATTTTTTGTTACACTAGTTTGGTTCACATTACAAGCGCATTCACATACACATTGCGGTGTCTAGCGGTAGCATTGACAATTGTGAATGCTTTTCGTTATGTTTCCGCATCGGAAATATAGATCTGTAAGTATTTTATGTTTACTATAACATATGGATGTGCAACATATGTTTACTTCTGTGGTGAAGGGTCATATGCACAGAACTTAATAAGTTGTCTTATAGAAGCCAGCCAATGCTTTAGTAGCTCAAGCTAGTGTGCTATGCTATACATATAATAGTTGTGTATATAAGTGTATTGTGCAGTTTGTTGTATATTGAGTATTGAATATGTATATTTTTCTGTTGTACTTTCACAATATTAAGACGAGTGTCTTCCCATAAAAGCTAGAAAAAACCAAGCCTTGTGGTTTATGGAAGTGCATTCATTTTTAGCTGGCTGTCGGGCAGTGCAGAAATGAAACACACTGTTTTGTTCATGTTATTATGAAAAATCTGGTAAGATCAAAGGCAAATCTATGTTGAATCCACCACTAGTTTTTTGCTGTTGTTTTTTTTTAAACCTCCAGGTGTTCAAAAACTTAGGTTATACATTAAAAAAAATATATATTTATTATCGGTTATCGATATCGGTATCGGCTTTGAGGAGCAGGAAGTTATCGATATTGGTATCGGTTTCAAAAAATGGATATCGTGCACCCCTAATATATTATGAAGTCTATGCATGAATATAGAGGTAATGACGAAGAAGCCAATGAAAGCAAAGAGAAAGGCACCAAGAAAAAGTAGAAAATGTCAAAAATGTGGGAGCATTTCAAGCTGGAGACCAAGGCGAACACAGTTTTATTTATTTAATGTAAGACAGCGATTGCATAACACTACCCCCGTCTGGCCCCAGCTATCCGTGGCCCCGTCGACGCTTCCGCACCCCCCGGTTGGACCCTGCGAAACCCTGACTGGGGGCTACCGCGCAACGCGCCTGCCTAGCCCCCGCTCTTTCACATTTACTCCAAGAGCAAGGGCGTAAGTTTGCATAGGGACGGTAGGGATATAACACTAGCAACTTTTCAGGATGCTCAAATTGTCCCCACCAACTTTAAGCAACCTTATTACATTATATAAAGAGTTCAAATATATAGTAGGGCTGTCAAACGATTAAAATTTTTAATCGAGTTAATTACAGCTTAAAAATTAATTAATCGTAATTAATCGCAATTAATCGTAATTCAAACCATCTATAAAATATGCCATATTTTTCTGTAAATTATTGTTGGAATGGAAAGATTAGACACAAGATGGATATATATATATTCAACATGCGGTACATAAGGACTGTATTTATTATAACAATAAATCAACAAGATGGCATTAACATTATTAACATTCTGTTAAAGCGATCCATGGATAGAAAGACTTGTAGTTCTTAAAAGATAAATGTTAGTACAAGTTATAGAAATTTTATATTAAAACACCTCTTAATGTTTTCGTTTTAATAAAATTTGTAAATTTTTCAATCAAAAAATAAACCAGTAGCCCGCCATTGTTGATGTCAATAATTACTTACACAATGCTCATGGGTGCTGAAGCCTATAAAATCAGTCGCACCCAAGCGCCAGCAGAGGGCAGCAAAACTCCACAAAACACAATTAACAAGTGGGCATTTCACTATACTGTCATTTAAATCTGTCTGAGCGGGGCATGTGCGTTAATTGCGTCAAATATTTTAACGTGATTAATTTTAAAAAATTAATTACCGCCCGTTAACGCGTTAATTTTGACAGCCCTAATATATAGGTAATTTAGATTGTCTTACCATAAGTTGTAAGGATAGAATAATTACCATTATTAAGTGAATTATTTTCATTATGTTCAGACTTACAGTTATCCGTTTTCACTTGTTGAATGTGCCGGTCTATTTTTTTCCCCCTCAAACAAACGTTTGGTTGGCTGATGACTTGAAGCCACCCATGCCGCCACAAAGACACACACACACGCAGACATACTCACACAACCCCGACAGATTCATGTCGACAACATGCCACCCGCTTCGGAGAGGAGAAATATTAGAAGTTTTGGTTTTTTTTCTCGGCCAGCAGCAGCCACTGTAAGTCATGTAAAACAACGTCAATGTGGCGGAGGTGGGGGAAACACCACTAATTTTGCAACTGATAGTCTGACCTGCAACAATTAGCATAACATTAAACTTGCTAACCGTCAAAACTACTGCGATATGGCCAGCCTTCACGAGGAACAACAAAGTCAAGCTAGTCGTCCCTTATTGGGATCATTACTTGCATTATGTGCATTATGGTAATATCGTCCCTACCAATGCTGAGACCAAACCTACGCCCTTTTCCGAGAACGAAGAAGCGTTACTTGGGACAAGGTAAAATTAAGTTACATAGCACTAATAAATAGAGGTGCACGATAATTATCAGTCCGATAATATATAATATGATATATAATATAATATAATAATATAAAATATTATCGGCCCTATTAATAGTATTTTTGGCGCGGTGTGGGATTGGGATTTGTGCGTTTTTTCCACTCCTGTTTTTCCAGTATGCAAAGTTTTGTTACTGTCTTTGTTTTTTTCATTATAATAATGTTCATGTCATCATGAAAATTCTGGTTCGGTCAAAGGCAGATCTAAGCTGAATCAACCACTAGCTGAATCAACCACTAGTATTTCTGACCTACAGGTGCTCAAAAACTCAGGTGAATATACATTGAAAAATTATATATATATTATCGGTTATCGGATCGGTATCGGCCTTGAGGAGCAGGAAGAAAAAATGGATATCGTGCATCCCTACTAATAGATAAGGTTAATGTTACTGCACCTTGCTAACGTAACGTTAGCCCTGCAGAGGGCTAAAATTTTTATTAATTATGACAACTGTCGATGTGTGACTAACGTGTCTTTCAAACAGGCTTTATTTAATCTGTAAAAACACCGTGCTGCAGAGTGATGAGGGTGTAAAATAAAAACCTAATAAAGCTAACTGTCAATTTTAACTCGGTAGTCATTGATGGATAAAACACAAAGTAGCACTGGTGCTAGATGTGTTCCTATACAGAAGGTATCATACATTTACTTTGAACACTGCAAAAACTCCAAATCCTATCAGGACTTACAATTTAGACTTAAACTTAAAACTTAACTAGAACTTAAAAATAGCTTGACACAAATGGAAATTAATTGAAACACGTAGGAAAAAACACCTAACTTTTAAATGATGTGTGTTATCAAGCGTAATGATTTTTAGGTAAGAAATAAGATTTTATTTTATTTATAAGATCTTGAATTTTCTGAGTGAAAGCAGTGAATTTATTGTTGTTGTTTTTTTCCAGTCACATCTGAGATGTAATTGTTGGCAGTTTTCAACAAAGTACATCTAAAATAAAGACACTGATGATCTAAAAATGGTTGAATATTAGGTGAAATGTCTTGTTTTCTCATGTATATTTTATAATTGCTGTTTACCTAAAAACAAATAGGTTTTATCTGATTACTTGATTGGAATTTTCATTAGAATACTCTACAGCACTATTTTATTTATTTGATCATCGATTAGTTAATAATTAATCGAATCATCATGGCAGCCCTAACAGTAATAACACAAAGGTTCAGTCATTTATTCTTCCTGCTCTATGAAAAACGAGTTCTGCATATAAAGTTATAGACACCGCATGCCATTCAACACACAAAAGAGTGAACACACACATTTTCCATGTCTGACATCAAACTTGGCATTTGTGTCTCCAAATAGAATATCATATTCTTTTGTGCGTGTACACACAGCAAACAATAGCAGGAGGTGCATCTCAGCCATGTTTTGTTTACAGAGGGAAGTGTCTGCTTCCTGTCAGTTCCAAACCCCGCCCACCCGTCGCCACCCCTCAGTGACATCTCAAACACGCTCAAACTCAGTCCCGGTCTTTTATATGTGACTTATTGCGTGCTTATAGGACTTTGGGTTCAAAGTTTTGTTATTTTGCCACAGCCAAGTGACAAACTTGCATCACTGCAAATTTAACACACACACGCGCGAATGTATGTGAGTGAGTGTGTGTGTGTTTCCCGTCTTTGTCACACAACAATATAGTAGCGTTTCGTCACGTTGCTGTTGTGTGACACCTTGCACTTGTTTTTAACGAACTGGCAGTCATTGACGTCAATAGACGTCCAATCCGTTTGCCTGGCAGGGGTTGACAGTGAATGAAAGGATGCCAGCGATTGCTAGTACAAGACAGCTCAAGTAGTATACAGTTGTATGAAAAAGTATCTGAACTTTCTGAAATTTCTCACATTTCTGTATAAACTCAACATCAAATGTGATCTGATCGTTGTCAAAATCACACAGATCTAAAAACAGTGTTTGCTTTAACTAAAACCACCCAAACATTTACAGTTTTTTAAATATTTTAATGAGGATAGCATGCAAACAATGACAGAAGGGGAAAAAATAAGTAAGTGAACCCGCTGCTTAAGGAGACTTAAAGAGCAATTGAGACCTATTTTTACCAAACAATTTAAGTCAGGTGTGTGTCCAATCACTGATGAGTGGTTTAAAGCTGCCCTGTCCACTATAAAACACACACCTGGTAAGAATGGTCTTGATGAGAAGTATTGTCTGATGTGCATTACGGCTCAGTCAAAAGAGCTGTCTGAACACCTGCGATCAAGGATTGTTGATTTGTATTAAGCTGGGAAAGGATGCAAAACCATCTCTAAAAGTGTGGATGTTCATCAATCGACATTCAGAGAAGTTGTCTACAAATGAACAGTTGCTTCTCTCTGAAGGAGTGGCCGTCCACCAAAGATGACGCCATGATTTCAGCGCAGAATACTCAGAGAGGTAAAAAAAAGAATCCTAGCATGACTGCTAAAGACTTTCAGAAATCACTGGAACAGTCCAATACCTCTGTGCACGCATCGACTATATGTAAAACTATGGCAAAGAATGGTGTTCATGGGAGGACTCCACAGTGGAAGCCACTACTGTCTATAATAACATATTTGCTTGTTTAGTGTTCGCAAAAAGGCACTTGGACACTCCACAGAAGTTTTGGCAAAATATTTTGTGCACTGATGAAACCAAAGTTGAATTGTTTGGGAGTAACACACAATGTCATGTGTGGAGGAAAAATGGAACAGCTCACCAACATCAACACCTCATCCCCATCGTGAAGCATGGTGGGGTGAGCATCATGATTTGGGGCTGTTTTGCTCCCACAGGGCCTGGACAACTTGCAATCATTCATGAAAGAATGAATTCATAAGTTTATCGGGATGTTTTGCAGAAAAACCTGAGGCCGTCTGTCAGACAGTTGAAGCTAAAAGGAGGATGGATGCTGTAACACGATAATATCCAAAACACAGCAGTAAATCCACATCAAAGTCCAGATTGAACACCATTGAGATGCTGCGGCATGACCGAAAGACAGCGATTCATGCCAGTCATCCCACTGATACACTGCCAATGGGAAAACCCATTGGCATTGTATCAAATACTTGTTCTCCTCACTGTATACGCCTTATAATAAAGGCAACACATGCTGTATAGGGATGGGAATTGATAAGATTTTTACAATTCCAATTCCATTATCAATATTGCTTAACGATTCGATTCTTTATCGATTCCTTTATCGATTCTAATTTGGACTAATGGACTATATGAGGTTCTGGGTTCAATATGTGTATGGTTCATTCGCCTCAGAGTGTCGGTTAGAACACGAGGAGCGGAGAGTGGAGTTGGTCTTTGGCACTTTTAATCCAACTTGGCAACAAGCACAACTATATACAGGTAATGGCATCTGATATGACAATCACTCAATGAGCAGATGAGAGCATGCGTGGAAAGATGTTGATTTATTTGTATGTGTGTGGAAGAAGACTGGAATGTGTGGGTATATGTGTGGTTCTGAAAGGAAAGAAAATTACATCATATTAGTGCTGATGCAATAAACAATGCAAATTTACTGTAAAGCAGTCAATAACACACATACATGACTCGTAATATTATAATGACACAAAGGTGGGGGGGCACGAGCACGCGCGCACAACCCGGAAGCACGCTGCGTGCACGTGCGGTCATCTTGGCCATAAAAGTGGCGAAAACTAAGCACTTTACATACATATGGATGTACAACATCATTTTAAGATGCTAAACTAACACATTCCCTCTTAACACAAATTTGCAACGGGAATATAACGTAAACAACGCTCTCCTCGATGCAGCGGGAACGAGCGGGAGCAACCAGCCGACGTAACAGTAAAAACACGAAACGGTCGCACTGATAACGGCGCTAACTTATCATATGAACTTTATGGCATGAAGAGGAAATACATTCGTTCATGGACGCACAGATAAATCCTTTAACAGACCGTCATCTGCTCGAAATGCGCACCTTACGCCTATTCTCGGTCCCAGAATGATGCGCATGATGTAGGACAATAACAGGAACTAACTAGTTGCTATGGGAATGAACGCATACCCATGGAATCTTTCTAACAGAAGTATTAAAATTGCTAATAAAATCGTTTGGGATTTTTTTAGATGCATATATGTAATATTTTTCTTATAGAGTATTCGACGCGGAATACGATGGACCCATTAATAGACTTTTTTTGGGAAAAATCACAATTTCTTCAAGTAGTCTCATGAATAATTGACATGGCCGGTAAAAGTCAATGCAAATTCACTCTAGAGCTGAAACGAATACTCGAGCAACTCAAGTAACTCGAGTTTAAAAACTGATCCGAGTAATTTTATTCACCTCGAGGAATTGTTTAATTTTGCCAGCTCTAAGCATCACGTTTTGCCCGGACTACTTTTCATGCGGGACAATGCTCTGACGTCACGTGCGTAGAGGAAGAAGCAATTTTAAAAAATACCTTACTGCAGCCGACAGCCGTTACAAACTGCGCCCACGTTGCTAAAAACTACGCGGTGGTAGCAACATGGTAGCAGGTAGCGTCTGATGCGTGTCATAGATATCACATGTACGTAGAACTAGATGCGAAATGACCGACTCGGCGGCGTTAATAAAACAGCCGCCATCTTAAAGCAGTACACTTCTCAGCGCTCATAAATAAGACGTTACTGTCACTCGCTCATGTAAAGTTATCCCTGCGGAGGGCTAGGTTTCTATTCATTATGACCCCTGTCGATGCGTGGCTAACTCTTACATACAGGTAGAGCTGAAACGAGTACTCGAGCAACTCGAGTAACTCGAGTTTAAAAACTGATCCGAGTAATTTTATTCACCTCGAGTAATCGTTTATTTTGACAGCTCTAAGCATCACGTTTTGCTCGGACTACTTTTAATGCGGGGCAACGCGCTGTCACGTGCGGAGAGGAAGAAGGGGGAAAAAAACTTACTGCAGCCGACAGCCGCCACAAACGACGCCGACGTTGCTAAATACTAGCCCGCACGATGCTACGTTGGTACAGGTAGCGTCTCATAGAGATCACATGTATGTTGAACTAGATGCTAAATGACAGACTCGGCCGCGTCTGGGCAGCGTTAGTAAAAAGCCGCCATCTTAAAGCAGTACAGCGCTAAACGCTAATAAAAAGCGCTAAACGCTAATAAATAAGATTAACGTTACTGTCGCTACTAGCTCACGTAACGTTAGCCCTGTGGAGAGCTAGGTTTCTATTAATTATGACCACTGTCAATGCGTGGCTAACGTGTCTTACATACAGGCTTTAACATAACATAGCATTGTGGAGTGATGAGGGTGTAAAATAAAAACTTAATCATGCTAACTATCAATTTTAGCTCAGTAGTCATTGCTGGATAAAACACCAAGTAGCACTGGTCCCTAATGTGCTCCAGTACAGCCTGTATCATACATTTATTTTGAACACTGCAAAAACTCAAAATCCTATCAGGACTTACAGTTTAGACTAACTTAAAACTTAACTAGAACTTAAAAATGGCTTGACACAAAGAGAAATTCAATTGAAACACGTGGGAAAAAATCCTAACTTTTAAGTGATGTGTGTTATCAAGCGTAACGGCATTTTTAGGTAATATATATACATACATATATATATATATATATATATATAATTTTTTTTTTTTTTTTTAAATAAGATCTAAAAGTTTTTTGAGTGAAAGCAGTGAATTAATCTTTTTTTTTTTATTCTAGCCACATCTCAGATGCAATTGTTGGCTGTTTTCAACAATATACATCGAAAATAAAGACATTGATTGACTGAAAATGGTTCAAGATTAGATGAAATGTCTTGTTTTCTCATGTATATTCATAATTGCTCTTCACCTAAAAATATATTTGTTTTATCCGATTACTCGATTAATCGATAGAATTTTCAGTCGATTACTCGATTACTAAAATATTCGATAGCTGCAGCCCTAATTTAGACTACCAGTAACTTTAAACTTAACTAGAACTTATAGCTTGACACAAGTGGAAATTCAATTGAAAAACGTGGGAAAAACACCTAACTTTTAAGTGATGTGTATTATCAAGCGTAATCACATTTTTAGGTAAGACATTTTTTATAAGATCTAAAAGTTTTTTGAGTGAAAGCAGTGAATTAGTCTTTTTTTTTTTTTTTTTAAGTCACATTTGAGTGGCAATTGTTGGCTGTTTTCAACAATGTACATCGAAAATAAAGACATTGATTGACTGAAAATTGTTTAATATTAGATGAAATGTCTTGTTTTCTCATCTATATTTATAATTGCTCCTTACCTAAAAAAACAATTTTTTATCAGATTACTCGATTAATCGATAGAATTCTCAGTCGATTACTCGATTACTAAAATATTCGATAGCTGCAGCCCTAATTCACTCCGCAATAACTCTCTCCAGGTTACACTTGATGAGAAGTCTCGCCAATGGTAATTATGTTGCCGTGATTGCCGAGTCGAAAGTGTGTAAAATGAGTAAATTTTAAAACGTAAATCGTGCTGGTTGGAACCGATAAGAGAATCATTAGATAAATTGCCAAACGATTCCATGGAATCGGACCACTCGGAACCGGTTCTCTTTAAGAACTGGTTTTTAATTCCCATCCCTAGTGCTGCATGTATATAAATTAGCTGTATTAGAGTATTAGCAAAATTGCTAAGTTGGCTGAATAAAAACACAACTGAATGCTGTATGTATGGATCTGTCATGCTTGAAAAGGAAATGAACAAACAAATAAATAAATAAACAAACAAATAAAATACACAATGAGTCTTCATGATTACCATATTTTCCGCACTGTAAGGCGCACCTGAAAGCCTTCAATTTTCTCAAAAGCCAACAGTGCGCCTTATTATCCGATGTGCCTTATATTGGTCAATCATGGCATGACATTACATTTAGCTCAGCTCCATCTTGTGGATGACTACTCTGTTGTACGATGCCGCCTCAATTTTTACTTCATTACAATATTAATGCATTAGAATGTTAGTGTCATGTTTGTCCTACAGAAACCATATTAAAACCAAAAATATATTGCCCTCCCCCATCTTTTTCGATTTTTATTTTTGAAAATGCTCCAGGGAGCCACTAGGGCAGCACTAAAGAGCCGCATGTGGCTCTAGAGCCGCTGGTTGCTGACCGCCAAACTAGAACATAACGAGACGAATGCCAGTTTTCATCTGACGAGATTAAAATATGACATAGTTTTTGTCATATGTTTACAATGTGTGACATTTTCATATCGTACGTGGAGTACGTCAGCTTGCAACGTAGCAGTGTTTGGGTCGCGTCACACATGTGAGATGTGCTGCGCCTCTCCCTCCCTCTCCTCACTGGAGTTTAGGATGTGTTTCAAGCTAAGCTGCCCTTCATCTTGCTTGTTTGAAAACACATGGTAAGATCTGTTTGCTTATCTTGGCAAGAGAGAATGTGCAATATTGCTTTAGCCTTTGTCTGTGCTGAGTGATCATCACACGCTAAATGTAATTAGCCGCATTAGCATAGCATTCACATTAGCATTAGCATTAACTTTAGCGTGGCGAGCATCCTCTTAAACACTCGAACATCTTTTTTATTTTTTATTGTTTTACATAGAGTTCGTGGCTTCTAGGTGGGTTTAATTGAAAATAATGTACTGTTTTTTCCTGTTGAGCGTGTATAATTATTATCACCAAGTTGGTGTTATCCTTGTTGACGCTACGATATGTCCTTGCCTGTCTATGTTCATTCGAAACTGTTGGAATCCTTTATTTATTTTTGGACTAAAACCTTTTAATTTTACAGACGAAAACATTTTGAGTAACTGTCGACTTAAACCAGACGAAATTTGATTTCATCGACTAAAACCAAACGAAGACGAACACATTTTGAAATGACTAAACTGTGATTAAGACTAACAAGTATTTTCGTCAAAAGACTAAGACCAAAATTAAAAGAGTTGCCAAAAAAAACACCGGTGAGCAACTTCTGTTGCTGGCTAATGCTAACACTAACATGGTGGAGCAGCCTGAGTAGAAAAAATATATTAAAAATCTTTTTGGTGGAAAACCAATGTTTCATTAATTCTTATGGTTATGGTCTGGCGTTGGTCTCAACTCCTAAAAGTGCCGGTTTTTGTGAGTTCTGGTATAAGCCAAGTCTTGATCTCGGTCTTGAGCACAACACTAAAACTTACACACAAACATACTGAATATAACTCATTGGCTACCAATGTCGGTGATAGACGCCCAGTCCATCCTGATTTGGAAGGGTTTGCAGCGTCAAAATGAATTGGACGTTTATCTAGTGACAGATAGTGGTGTCAACAATAATCGATGTGGCGATGCATCCCGATGCGGGGCATGGACGATTCGATTCGATGCGGGCAACAAGCCGAATCGATTCAGCGCATTTTGAAATATATAACTACTTTCAAAAATCTTCCCTGTGCAATTCTGGTGATGCAACAGATTTGGTTTCCCCATTTGTATTATTATTATTCTCATGTTTCATTTTTTACACACGCATAACTCTGGTCAAGTTTCCCACCAACCTTGTAGAACCCAAAATGTCTCCAGATGTCTGCTTTCAATGTCTTAGGTGCATCAATAATCTTTCTCGCTCCCTCTTTCTCCGCTTCAGCCATTGTTATGTTATGTCCTATCTCTTAGAGGTTAGATCTTGTGCCCGAACCCGATTAACATTTTGGGCCAGGCCCGACCCGACTCGAAATGTTAAGTAGTCACATTTGGGTTGGGTCGGGTCGGGCCACCGCGCCTGACTAATAAATTATAAAAAAAAAAAATAATAATAATAATGGCATAAAACCTCTCTGTATTGTGCATTTGCTTGTGCACGCACATGAACGCCGTGGCCTGCATGTTTTATATTAAACTTTCCCAGCATTATTTCGTTGTGTAAATGCTTTTATAATGATCATAAAAATATGTAGACTATTTAAACATTAAGAAAAACTTGCATTTTTTTTCTGCCAACTGAGAATTCGTTATGAAGGACACTTTTATTTATGCACACAAAGGTAACAGAAATGTGATCCTTTTGAATCTTCTCCTCTGTGTGTCTGCAAAACCGCATGGTTTTTATTTTTTAATATTAAACTTTCCCGGCGTTATTTGGTTGTGTAAATGCTTTTATAATGATCATAAAACTATGTAGACTATTTAAACATTAAGAAACCTTGCGTTTTTTCTGCCAACTTGAAGAAATGAAAATAAATTGCTGCTGCTGCGTTTTTTTTCCGCGTCACTCCAACAACAACAACAACAAAAAAGCGGGCCGTGTCGGGTCGGGCTGGACTTTTTTAGGCCCGATCTAACCTCTATTGCACATATATAGTGGGCTAGGCCTACATTTTACTTTTGTTCTGCATTGCAATTTAGTTGATGTTTTGTTTGCAACTGTACTGATCCCTGGATTGATATTGCGATAAAGATGCTACTGCACTACAATATTTTCTTTGTAGTTTTTTTTAATATTTACTTGAATATTTTTATTGATGGTTCGTTGTGACTCAGATACAGTGACTGTTATAACTGATTTTGAACAGGAGTTCAGATGTTGCACTGTGTGAAAGGCTGCTACCAGGGATTCCCCTATATTCAACAGATTGTGGCGCACCGCCACACTAAAATGAAAGCCGCCATGCCTGGCAAATGAGATGTATTTTATTTATTTATTTAAATAAAAAAAATTTTTTAAGGCCGCTTCAAACTAGCGGCAGCCGAGTGGGAGGAGTTCAGCGGACACCTATTCATTGTGTATTGTAGCCTAATGTTCGTAACTATGCAGGCCCCCCCTTAAGAGACGCAAGGGGAACGAGTAGGAAGAATGGGAGAACGAGCGAGATAGCGAGAGATAGCGGTCGCATGTTGTAGCAGCCCGCTGTTATTTTGTTATTGTTTTTCTTTATTATTGTTACCACAATAAAGTGGGTAAGCAAATACAGACTTCTCTCCTTCTTGCCCATATCCGGGGCATTACAATAATTTGGATCGGACTTTTCGGCGAAAGTGAGCGGTGGACGGCCGTCTTGGACGGAAAGCAAACTTTGACTAACTTGCGCTGAGAGACTGCGGAGAGGCGGGGCCCAAAATAAAGCCTTGCTCTATTTTCAGAGCGTTGGTCACAGTAAACGATTTATCAGTTCAAGCAGAGTAAAATGATACATATTCACGGTACAAGAACGTCGTTTCTGTGTCCATCGATTGGTAAGAAAAGGCTGTTTGTACGAGTGACGTGTGGGCGCTCCCGTCAGGGGGGACATTTCACGTTGAGTGGCTATTTTTCGGCACAACACCGGCGCGCCAACTTCAGACAATTACGGCTGACGAAACTTTGATAAATGCGCCCCCCCACCCAAATTTCGCGAGCTCTGGGACACTCGAAAAATGACTCTCATACCTCTCCTTGCTATGTTAATGGTACCTCGACGTGCCTTTGTGTGGAAATTTAGTTTACGAACAACGGGGAAAAAACTATTCACCTTCTCACCGAATCAAGTAAAACTCTTTACACGGCTATTAGAATTCCCCCAGTGCTCTAAATGGGTCAGTTGACCGAAGGACTGTTATTGTTGTGGTAATGTAGTACTTATGAGGGTCAAATAAAAGGAAAAAGGAGGACTACGACGGTGGTCTGCAACCCGCGGCTCTCGGGCCGCATGCGGCTCTTTAGCGATGCTTCGGAGCTTTTTTTTTTTTTTTTTTTAAATGGAAAAAGATGGGGGAGGGAAATATATTTTTTTGTTTTAATAGGATTTCTAGGAGGACAAACATGACACAAACATTCTTTCAATTCATTAATATTGTAATGAAGTTAAACTTGTGGTGGCATAGTACAACAGAGTAGTCACGTGGTGCGTCATTCTCTATAGGATCCACTGCAGGGAAAACAAACATTTAATCATGAAGGCTAATTACGTATTTCTATAGTAGGCTAATATAGCTAGTATCGATAATTATAAGGCTTGTAAAAGGCTTTTAATTTTTTGTGGCTCCAGACATACTGTATCAGGTTTTTTTGTGTTTTTTTGGGGGTCAAATATGGCTCTTTCAACAGTTTGGGTTGCCAACCCTGAGTCACTACGAGATGTAAGTCGTACTATTGCCACGAGAAAAAAAGTCGCATTAGTACATCGGGTAACGTAGCTGTAATCAGCTACGCATTTTACATACATGTACTGTAGCTGAGAGGTACAACATTAGCCTGGCTAATGAAATATTTCAAATATATCTTTGTTATGGTTCTTCTTGGGGGAAAAAATGAAGGGAAAAAAATTCGCTGTGGCACGACATGGTGAGGCTGTCCGACTCCGATGCAGCCCACCACCACAGCTTCAAAAAATCCTAGGGGAAACACTGTGCTACTGTGTGTAAAAAAAAGAGAAAGCCCTGGTCTCATTCAAAGCACTAATTAAATGCTGTGATCTTTTTTTTTTTTTAAGATATATATCTGAAAGTATTTTCATTTGACTTCAACCAGGAGTGACACAAGAGCCAATAAATAGTTGTTTAATGTCTGACCGCTTGTGTTGCCTCATGATTCACGAAAAATATGCTTTGCTTTAGAATTGTAATGCATCCCAGGCTTTAATGCATCACGATGCATTGCCGAATCGAACCGAATCGAATCGTGACCCAGTGAATCGAATCGAATTGTGGCCCTCCGAATCGTAATCGGATCGTGAGGGCAGTGCCGATGCACACCTCTAGTGACAGATTAATTGAAATTCACAGGAGATGCAAACAGCCACATATTACTTGCAGTCCACATTATTGTGAATGAAACACACACACTTTTATGTTGCCAACAAATTCAAAGCAATCATGACAATTAAATGGCTTTATCGAGTCAACATCCGACACACCTGAGCACACCTAAAACACAGAGTGTGTTTCAGGTGTGTCAGGACAGGAGGCTTTTTCTGGAATTCTTACCCCTCCCCCTTGGTGTGTTTGCCCGTCCCATCACCGCACCCTCGCCAGGGGCTGAACACACACACACACACCCATGCACACACACACACACAGACTCGCGTGGAATACTCGGTGTCAAGCATGAAAGCAAAAGTCAGGTTTGGGAGAGAAGACGTTTAAGTCATGTGCCGTTAAGAGCACCTTTGCGCTCGCAACGGGCACATCAGGTGACAACTTCAAATAAAGGTTGCGGTTCGAATGGCCGTCCTCCATGTGACTCAGGGGCAGGTCGCCCGGCAACGGTGACCGAGCTCCGACAACAAGCGAGGGAACGAAACAAGATACGTCACCCATATTTTGAACAGCAGCTGAACCAGTGTGAGAAGAAGAAAGCACCTGATGACAAGCGCATTACAAAACAGTAACTTTCAACATGGGTGTTAATGTCATTTTTGTCACGGGCCACGTCGTAGTTTTAGGTTTCTCTTGAAGGGCCATTAAGTCTGCCGACAAAGACATAATTAATTGAATGATTGACAACTAATTGATGATCAAATGCAAGGGCGTAGGTTTGCATAGGGACAATAGGGACATAACACTAACAACTTTTCAGGATGCTCAAATTGTCCCCACCAACTTTTAAGCAACCTTATTCGCATGAGAGAGTTAAAAGAGAAGACTAAAGAGTTCAGTTATACAGGTAATTATTTATTTAGATTGTCTTCCCATATATTGTAATTAAAGATGTCCCGATCACGTCATTTTCAAAGTATCGGAATCGGCAAAAAAATATCTTACATGCCTTTTTTATATATATATATATATATATATATATATATATATATATATATATATATATATATATATATTTTTTTTTTTTTTTTAATTTAAATCGTTTTCTAATTTTATATCACGTTACAGACAAAATGTCTTACACTCATCCAGAGTAGTTTTGGCTTAAAGTAGGGCTATCAAATTTATCGCGTTAATGGCGGTAATTATTTTTTCTTAATTAATCACTTTAAATAATTAACGCATGCGCTGCACGACCCACTCACGCATTGTCGCGTTCAATCTGTTCAATCTATAAAGGCGCCGTTTTACCAATATATAGAGCTAAACGCAGCGTATAATGAGTAGAGAGAATTTTGACAGCCTTTGGAGCCTTTTTTATTTGGCTAAAGCCTTACGTTCCCTCTCTCAGCAATTAAAATTACCGTGGGAGGCAATGTGGGGAATAAAGGTAGTAGTTGATCATTTTCTTATCACCCTATGTTCTTTCCCAATGCAGAGAAGATATATCAATTGGTGCCCCTACGCACAGTCATGGTTGCACTTCCCATCATGCATTTGGGTTGAATGGCTGCAGTATCATTTACTGAAAGCTCAACAAATACACTAGATGCCAATATTTAGTCACAATATACTACAAAGTCACATTCATCCTTTAAGAATTACAAGTCTTTCTATCCGTGGATCCCTCTCACAGAAAGAATGTTAATAATGTAAATGCCATCTTGAGGATTTATTGTCATAATAAACAAATACAGTACTTATGTACTGTATGTTGAATGTATATATTCGTCCAAGTTTTATTCATTTTTTTCTTAATGCATTGCCAAAATGTATATGATCGGGAAAAATTATCGGGAATTGAATCGGGTGCAAAAAAAAGCAATCGGATCGGGAAATATCGGGATCGGCAGATACTCAAACTAAAACGATCGGAATCGGATCGGGAGCAAAAAAACATGATCGGAACAACCCGAATTGTAATGATAGAATAGACCCTAACATTATTAAGTAAATTACTTTCATTAAGCTCAGATTTACAGTTATCCCTTGTCACTTGCTGAATTTGCTGCCCCCCCCCCCCCCCGAACGTTTGGTTGGCTGATGACTTGAAGCCCCCCACCCTGCCACAAAGACACACACACACACACACACACACATACTCAAGACAGCCCCAACAGATTCATGTCAACAACATGCTGCCTCCTCCGCCCCCTTCAGAGAGGAGCGATATTAGAAGTTTTTTTTTTTTCGGCCAGCAGCAGCCACTGTAAGTCATGTAAAAAGACGTCAATGTCGTGGAAGTGGGGGAAACATAACAAATTTTGCTACTGAAAGTCCGACCTGCATTAGAGTTAGCATAACTTTATACTGGCTAACCTGCAAAACTTCTGCGGTCAGGCCAGCCTCCACAAGAAACAAGGAAGTCAAGCTAGCTGTCCCTTATTTGGATCATTGTTTTCATTATGTGCATTACTGTAATATCATCCCTGCCAATGTGGAGACCAAACCTACGCCCAAGATCAAATGAATCAACATCTTTTTTGATTGTTGAATTGTTTAGAGACATGGTTGACCCAAAAATGGCCCAAATCTTCTTTTTTGAGCCTCTTCATAGCAACTTATATATAATATATATATATATATATATATATATATATATATATACATATATGTTTATATATATGTTTTTTTCTGTTTTTCAATATTTCCATTTAAAAAATATGTGAAACATATTTTTATTTTTATTTATTTGGATTTTTATAATTAAAGGGGTAAAATGTTGTCTTTATTTATTTTGCATTTTTTGTTATTTTACCTTTAAAAGCAAAAAAATACGGAGCCCCTAAAGGGACATAGACAGAAATAAAGTCAATTTAAACCATCTGGTTCGCACCAGATAGTATGTGGCCCGCACTAGAAACTATGTGGTGCTCACGAGAAACAATCTGTTGCGCACTAGTGTTGCACCGATACCATTTTTGGGCCCGATAACGATACAGATACCTGGCTGTGCAGTATCGGCCGATACCGATACCATTCCGATACCACTCTGTTTGCAAAAAAACAAAAAACAAATATATATATATATGTGTACATGTAAGGGATACAATGATACAGTAACGTCGATACAATTCAATACATTTAATGCTCTGAAACAGAAAATACAACTGTTATTATTATTATTACTATTATTATTATTTTTTTTTTGCTAACAAGCAAAAATAACAGCGACATTATATAAACAAGCATTTTAGTGCATAATATTTATGTGCTTACTACTTACTGATCTGAAGAAATTTTGTATATAAGTGCTGAGAACAATCTTTAATGTTTGTAAAGTGGGGCACACTGTTGATTGCTGCAGCTCTCTTAGCAGCTATATTTACCATATAGGCAAAACATCCTATTTGTGGTCCGAGTCTATCTGTAACATGTGCTGAATTAACAGTATTTGCAGCATTATCTATAGTCACTGGTACGGATTGATTTGGCCTGATTAACTTCCATTCAGTCATGGCGGTTTCTAATTCATCAATGTAGTATATGGAGAACGCGTCGCTCTGGGCTCACGCAGCTAATGGCATGGGCTCTAATGTAGCACATCTAGGTTGCTATTTGATGATATCTAGTGTGTGCGTGCAAGAGTTGGCATGGGGCCTAACATAGGACATCTAGGTTGCTATCTGATGATATCTAGTGTGCGCGCTGCGCCGCTTGAGTGTTTTCTGGCCACAGAAGTCACTTCTGCTCATTACTGCACAACACCAGCATATGACAATCGACTTTCATAAACAGGACGAGTTTGAAGTACGGCGCTCTTAATTTGCCACTCATTGTTCATCATGAAACCATGAGTTTGCTTAGTCTCTCACGGTCTTAACCTTTCTGATCCCATCGGCGCTACATTAGCAGGCATTAGCTTACGCATGCTAATCATAAGTGAATGCCATGTTAGAAAAGCAGCTTAACATCGCGGTTATGCGTTGTAATGAACATCATTAATATTGAAGACGAAGGTGTTATTTTCGTTTGGTAATTTCAAGACAAAGACATACAGATGACATGCATCGGGATTTGGGAAGTTAGCTCACGTGGGGAGGACAGTTCATTTGCGCTCAAGTGATGCCAGTAGATGGTATCGGCGCCCTAAATGTTGGTACTCGTCGATATCGATACCACCAATTCGAGCCGGATCGGCGCCCCCTGCCGATACTGGTATCGGTATCGGTGCAACTTTATTGCGCACCATATACTATTTGTTGCGCACCAGATGGTTTAAATGTATTTTATTTCTGTTATTTATGTCCCTTTTGGTGCTCCGTATTTTTTTGCTTTTTAACTATCTGGTGTGCATCAGAAAGTTCCCTTTTATAGGCCATAAACTGCTGGCGCACAACAGACACCAGCAGTTTCGGCGTGCTAAAAATGATAATACATGATTTACAGTGCCTTGCAAAAGTATTCGGCCCCCTTGAACCTTGCAACCTTTCGCCACATTTCAGGCTTCAAACATAAAGATATAAAATTTTAATTTTTTGTCAAGAATCAACAACAAGTGGGACACAATCGTGAAGTGGAACAAAATTTATTGGATAATTGAAACTTTTTTAACAAATAAAAAACTGAAAAGTGGGCCGTGCAATATTATTCGGCCCCCTTGCGTTAATACTTTGTAGCGCCACCTTTTGCTCCAATTACAGCTGCAAATCGCTTGGGGTATGTTTCTATCAGTTTTGCACATCGAGAGACTGACATTCTTGCCCATTCTTCCTTGCAAAACAGCTCGAGCTCAGTGAGGTTGGATGGAGAGTGTTTGTGAACAGCAGTCTTCAGCTCTTTCCACATATTCTCGATTGGATTCAGGTCTGGACTTTGACTTGGCCATTCTAACACCTGGATACGTCTATTTTTGAACCATTCCATTGTAGATTTGGCTTTATGTTTTGGATCATTGTCCTGTTGGAAGATAAATCTCCGTCCCTGTCTCAGGTCTTGTGCAGATACCAACAGGTTTTCTTCCAGAATGTTCCTGTATTTGGCTGCATCCATCTTCCCGTCAATTTTAACCATCTTCCCTGTCCCTGCTGAAGAAAAGCAGGCCCAAACCATGATGCTGCCACCACCATGTTTGACAGTGGGGATGGTGTGTTCAGGGCTGTGTTGCTTTTACGCCAAACATATCGTTTTGCATTGTGGCCAAAAAGTTCAATTTTGGTTTCATCTGACCAGAGCACCTTCTTCCACATGTTTGGTGTGTCTCCCAGGTGGCTTGTGGCAAGCTTTAAACGAGACTTTTTATGGATATCTTTTTATGCCACTCTTCCATAAAGGCCAGATTTGTGCAGTGTACGACTGATTGTTGTCCTATGGACAGACTCTCCCACCTCAGCTGTAGATCTCTGCAGTTCATCCAGAGTGATCATGGGCCTCTTGGCTGCATCTCTGATCAGTTTTCTCCTTGTTTGGAAGGACGGCCGGGTCTTGGTAGATTTGCAGTGGTCTGATGCTCCTTCCGTTTCAATATGATGGCTTGCACAGTGCTCCTTGAGATGTTTAAAGCTTGGGAAATCTTTTTGTATCCAAATCCGGCTTTAAACTTCTCCACAACAGTATCTCGGACCTGCCTGGTGTGTTCCTCGGTTTTCATAATGCTCTCTGCACTTTAAACAGAACCCTGAGACTATCACAGAGCAGGTGCATTTATACGGAGACTTGATTACACACAGGTGGATTCTATTTATCATCATCAGTCATTTAGGACAACATTGGATCATTCAGAGATCCTCACTGAACTTCTGGAGTGAGTTTGCTGCACTGAAAGTAAAGGGGCCGAATAATATTGCACGCCCCACTTTTCAGTTTTTTATTTGTTAAAAAAGTTTAAATTATCCAATAAATGTTGTTCCACTTCACGATTGTGTCCCACTTGTTGATTCTTGACAAAAAAATTAAATTTCATATCTTTATGTTTGAAGCCTGAAATGTGGCGAAAGGTTGCGAGATTCAAGGGGGCCGAATACTTTTGCAAGGCACTGTAGTTACTTCAATCTTGGACTCAACTATAAAGATATTACATTACTTGCACATCGTCACCAAAAGCCAATAGTCAGTTTTCTCGTGCGCACCAGATAGTTTCCAGTGCGAATCACAAACTATCTGGTGCGCACCAGATGGTTTAAATTTATTTTATTTCTGTCGATGTCCCTTTAGGGGGCTCTGTAAAAAAATAGGGAAAACAGTAAATATTCTTTTTATTTCTGACTTTTTTTTTTTTTTTTCTCAAACTTTACACATGTTAAAAAAAAAAACAGTTCTCTGATTTATCTATGTAGTTGTCGAGCTTTTGTCAAGGAATACAGAAATTTTATTTTAACTTGATTTTCGGTGAAAAACATAGTAGTCGATTAGGGCTGTGACAATATATCGTAATGGTGATATATCATGATAGTTTGTATCCCAAAAGGTTATCGATACGCTCCTGCCAAGAATCGAGATATCGTTTTAAAAAGGTGTCAATGTTTAAAAAAAGCAAAACAAAAGGGACCAACAAGTTGGTACCAAAATCATCCACCATAATAGTGTCTCAGGTAACTAAGGCTGCCATTGACGGTGCTCGACGCCCAATCCATTTAGACTGCGAACGTTCGTTCATTTGAAATAGGGCTGCAGCTATCGATTATTGCAGCTATCAATTATTTTAGTAGTCGATTCATCAATAAACTATTTAGTTCGAATATTCGAGTAATCGGATAAGGAACATAATTTTTTTTTACCTGAGCTGAGCCTCACACGGTATATATACTGTATATTAAAAAAAGAGAATCTATGTACAACAAAAGAACAATTGGCTAACTTAGATAGCAAAAGTCCGCTAGCTTAAATGCTATAAAATGCTAACGCTTTTTTACAATGCTCTTAACAAATGGCCCAGACACATATTCCCACAAAAAAATGGCTAAATATACCTTTAAACTAAATTACAAATGCATTAAAAAAAAACCATTAGCTCAAACAAAAACTTGTTAAGACTCAGGGAGCAGATGGATTCAGCCATGTGAAATGAAATAGACTAGAGGGCCGTGTATCCCACCAAATCAATACAAATAAATGCAGACACTTTAAAAACAAACCATTACTACACCACTTTAATTAAACGAATACTCGAAGCAGCAAAATTTAATTTGAATCTTTTTTACTAATCGAATACTCGAGTTAATCGATTAATTGTTGCAGCGCTAATTCGAAACCAGAGCATTCGCAGTCATTCTGTCCGATTTTCGGGGAAGTAACTGAAAATCAACAGGTAAATAACCTTAAATGGCTCAAAATGACCTCAATGCCTGGCATTGGCTGCCAATGACAGCCATAGACGTTCAATCGGTTTGAAGTGGGAGGGAATGAACGAATGTTCATTCGCTGCCACCCAGCCAGTTCAAATGGATTGGACGTCTACTAGTGATAAACTAATTCCAATTCGCATCAGAAGCTTGTTTTTCTGTTTATTAGTTGTTTGTAGACTACCCTAGAATGATTTCCTGACCAATGTATCGATAATCGTTGTATCGCCATATCGTCAGATCATCATTATCGTGAGCTTTGAATCGCAAATCGTATCGCATCGTGAGGTACCAAGAGGTTCCCACTCCTATAGTCGATGCACATGATTCGCTTTCGCAGGCCACACAAAATGATGTGGCGAGACTGATCTGGCCCCCGGGACCACAAGTTTGACACCTATAAATTACAAGGTTAACATCCAGCAGAGTGAAGTGGCGCTTTGAGATAAGGGTGTCATGAAATACATATTTTTTTCAGATGTGAAACATCACTCGGACCTGAGTGATTTTTTTTTTTTTTTTTCCTGGTCTTGAAATATATGAGCAAAAATAATCTTTCTTTCTATGGTGTTTATGAAGTTTATGAAGCAATTTGAAAGTGCTTTAATGGAATCAAACTATGCATTACTCAGCACTGTAAAAACATGAGTATCATTAGAATACGTATATTGATGTGTTAAAAGGATTTCGTGCAGCAGTACGCAAAGCATCCTGGGATACGGCTAATAGCGAGGGATCGTACCTTTGTAACATCCAAATCAGCTCATGAATTGGGACCTTGACGCAGTATTGTGATCTAATGTTGGCCCACAACAAAACATAGAAAAAAAAATACAACATTGTCTTCATAGAGGACTATAGAAATCTGAAAATATTTGCCGAATTAAAAAAAAAATTTTAATGAAAAAAAAAAGTGAAATTTAACTTTTAGTTTAGTTAGTTAATTTTGTGTCGAATAAATTGGACGTCTATCGCTGTCAATGGCAGCCGATGAGTTAACAGTCAATACTCTCAAAACAATACATTTGCAAACATCTACCGCTACTGCCGAAATCAATGATAAGAGAACACTGCAG
Source organism: Corythoichthys intestinalis (assembly GCF_030265065.1). Lineage (NCBI taxonomy): Eukaryota > Metazoa > Chordata > Actinopteri > Syngnathiformes > Syngnathidae > Corythoichthys > Corythoichthys intestinalis. The sequence continues at coordinate 31,373,754 of NC_080410.1, read as the reverse complement.
CTACTCACGTCATGGTAATACGACTACTGTAATTCTCAGACTATAAGCCTCTACTTTTTCCCCATCATTTTGCATCCTACGGCTCATAGTCCAGTGCGGCTTATGTGTTGATTTATTCGGGTTAATAGGTAACACTTCATTTTACAGCGGTGTCATAAAACTGTCATAAGACCAAATGAACCCCATTGATTGCTTCAAGAAACTTCATTTGGCCATCACTGCTCCCTTGGGGGAGAAAGTCATCCTCTACAGACACCTGCTGTCAACACTATTGTTGTCCAACATGCCTCCTAGCGTGCATTGCAGCGCGACAGATGTAATTTACAAGCATGACATCAGAGACGGCAAGACGTGAGTCTGCAGGCCCCGCCTGCAACACACGCTCCCGTTAACAGCGCCGTTTCTTCCTCTTAGCTACATTCGTAGATTCCGCACCATGAACCTGAAGCTGCTTCAGTGTTGGAGCTTCCAGATCCATAAAAGGTCTTTACGTCCTGCACTCGCGAAGCCCTCCCATCCTGCATCGCGACCTCAAGTGCGGCAGCGTCTTCATCACCGGACTGTCGGCCTCCATCAAGATCGGGGACCTCGGCCTCACCACCCTCAAGAAAGCCTCCTTCGCCAAGAGCGTCATCGGTAAAATTACTGACTCATTTTAGAATTAAAGGAAATTTTGCCTTCAAAATTTTTATATTTGGCATAATCATAGCGAGCGGTGCACCAATATCGGTACCGATACGATGCTAATTTGAGTATATCGGGGAGCACTGAGAAATGTCATGCCGATACTGTGCAATTTGAACTCTTCGAGGTCTAGTTTCCAATCGCCAGTCGCCCTACCCAAGATGGCTTGTGATCGCTGTAAAAAAAATGAGCTTTTGTCGCCCTTTCCAAGATGATGATAGACGTTCATTCGTGTGGCGTCCAATCATCCTCTGTCTGTGGATAAACTACCGTAATTTTCAGACGACAAGCCGCTAATTTTTCCTTCATTTTGAATCGTGCCGCTTGTAGTCCAATGCGGCTTATTTGTTGATTTATTTGGGTTAATAGGCAACACATGCCTCCTAGTATGCATTGCAGCACTACAGATGTAAATAAAAATAAAAATTCATGTTCTGTGCTAATTATTTATTCAGTTACTTTTTCAGTTGTTTCATTAATTGCTTGTTATGGTATTTGGTAACACTTTATTTGACAGTGGCATTATAAGACTGTCATAAGATGGTCATATTTATCACATGACACTATTATAGGCATTACTGAATGCTTATGACAGATGTGATTCAGTGTTATCCAGCAAATTATGTCACTAACTCCATTTATGTCCAGCTCAGATCTTTTACAACCATTCAAAAGTGAGAAAATTTGCCGGATGGCACTAAATTACATCTTTTACAAGCATTCATTAATGCTTATGACAGTGTGATTTCATAATATGATTGTCTTATGGCGCCACTGTCAAATAAAGTCTTACCAAATACCATAACTAGCAATAAATGAAACAACTGGAAGACTAACTGAAGAAATTAATAGCACAGAACATGAATTTGGATTGTTATTTACATCTGTACCGCTGCAGTGCATGCTCGGAGGCATGTTGGACGACAACAGTGTTGACAGCAGGAGGTTGACTGTCTCCCCAAAGGGAGCAGTGATGGCCAAATGAAGCTTCTTGAAGCAATGAAACTATGCAGCCAATAGGTTCAAAACTTCATGGTGGTTGATTTGGTCTCATGACGCCGCTGTCAAAGTGTTACCGGTTAATATCTTTGGTGTAAATATCCCACAATACATTGAGGGCAGCTGCAGCTGATAGTCCAGTAGGGGTTATCTATTATGAACAAATGCCGTTTTTGTGTCAAATCTGTGCAAAATTGTGCCTTATAGTCCGAAAATTACGGTACTTTAAAATACAATGCTATCAATATTACCAACCAATTTCATGGCAATACAATAGGAAATTGATGTTTTGGACATTGATAGGATAATTGCCGATATTACAAAAGCCTGCTACATACAATACGATGTAATTTTAACGTTTTTGACCGTTCTGTTGCAGAAAAACTTTAGACATTTGAATGAAAAGCATTCGTTTCAAGAAAACTGCTTATCTAAAAGATGAACATGTTGATCCATGTTTTGTATTTTTGATAGATTTTGTTGGATATTTCCCTTACCAATCAATGTATTGATCTTGATTGATGTATCGCTCCACCTTACTACTACTATATTTAGTAACAAAAGAGTTCTACAAATTACTACAGCTTCTAAACTGCAACTGAACTAACCTACTATTACTGTTCTGTATTTCGTTGGTACTTTGAGTATGGTTGCTTACTTGTCAGAAAGCAAGAACGCCAGAAATAGAGGTAGAAAGTTGTGTACTTGTATTTTCTGTCTGTCTTGACGTGCATGCAAGCAAACACACCCAACCGCACATTCCAACCGCACGCACGCGCACAGGAGCTAAAATGTAAACTAAAAAAAAACAAAACATAACACCACACTTCCTTTCTTTCTTTGCTAAATACATTTCAATCAGACAAACGAGAGTCCATACGCAAGCGTTGTAGTACTTTTAGCACGAGGAGAACACATTCACACACTCGAGCTCGACAAAAGAAAAAGCGGCGGCTTAAAGTGGAGAAAGTGTTTTCAAAGTATTTGATGTTTACCTTGAGTCCGAGGGGAAGCACTAAAGTCATGATGATGACGTACTCCCGTACCTGTCGTGTACTGGCCGTGTACTTGCCGTGTACTTGTTGTGTACGTGTGAGTAGGTGTGCGCGTGCGTGCGTGTATGTGTGTGAAAACCAGGGAACAGGTTCCGCTGTTTAGGCCCCGCCCACCTCCGAGACCTGCTTGTCTTGGCTTGAAGTGTCATGCCACTTCCTGCTCCGTCGTAAACGCTCCTACAACGCTATCTGGCGGCGAGAAGGCGCTACTGCAGCAGCACGTATGTCCGCTCTTTCTTGTCGTCACCTCTGAAACCCAAAAATTGAAATAAGCATATTTTGATGTATTTTTCTCCCGTCAAACACGGCCAGTGGGTTAATGAGTAAGTCCATATTTAAGTATTAACTCTTTGACTGCCATTGATTGTGAAAGGCGAATCAAATTTCCTGTCTTTACATATCATACACACATGAAATTGGCGTAGCAAGGGTCCCCGGGGGCCCCAGGCAACAAGCGTCATGGGGCCCTTCGAGCGTGTGCAACTAAGGGGGACAGTTGGACTTGGAGCAATAGCATATTTAATGAAAGTATAATAACGCCTCGGTCTCATAAAGCGCTTTTTAGGACACTCAAAGTGCCCGGCTTCTACTACATTAAAACATAAAACTACAGTAACATAGTACACTCACCACTGTCTTGCTTTCTTTTCTCCATTTCTGCTTTTTTTTCTTTCTTTTGTCGCTTCTCTTCATTTTGGATATACGCCAATTTTAAAAAAAGCCAAATCGCCGGTCACTGTCGTGGGGGGGGGGGGGGGTGTAGAGCGAGTGAAAGGGCCCCTTCAGGGAACTCAGACACAAGGCTTTCACTGGCTTTTACAAAGCTGCGTGTGCTAAATCTGTTGGTCCTCTGGGGGCCCCTGCTGGTTGGGGGCCCTAGGCAATTGCCTGATTTGCCTAATGGGACGCGACGCCTCTTATTATCAAAAGTTTGACATATTACAATTTAAAACATTCAAACTAATGAAATTAATCAACAACCATCTGACTATTGTAACGGCTTTAACCCCTTGATGCCAGAATTTACGTTGCAAAAATATACATTAATCATTGTAGGAATACAAAACTACTGTAAAATAGTATTAACTGAAGAAAATATGTTTTATACAGTAGAAAATTAAATTGAAAAACACTACTAGAAATGAGGAAAAATCCCCCCCAAAAAAGAAATTAATAAATATATTTAAAAGTGAAAAAGGAGGAATTCATGAATAAAATGCTCCTTTTTATTATTTTTTTTATACTTTGAATAAATATTTTCTTTATTTCAAAATTGTTATTATTAATAAATTTTATATATTTTCAGAATTGTCCGTTTTTTGTGGTATTTTTCCATTTATTAATTTTCTACATTTGGTTGTTTTCTTATTATTATTTTCATGTACTATTGTATTTCCCTTAGTCTTTTTGATTTTTTACTGGGAGTGCGCGAATCAAGAATGTTGATTCACTCCTTCCTAGCGAGTCAAAATAGATTGGATGGATGGATGGAATTACTGCTGTCAGTGCAGCTAATGAGATAAATGTAAATTCAGGCATCAAAGTGTAATGTTATGTCATGAATTAAGTAATTGGCTGCCAGTGACAGCGATAGATTTCCAATCCATTTGTACAGGTAGATCAGGCAGGCCAGACAAATGAGCAATGGCAATAAATGACTATAACTCTAAATAAGTAATAAAAGAAATATATTATCATTTTTCATGAGAAAGTTAATTAACTAGCAGTTGATGGCAGACAATGAATTTACCTTGACTTTTCATCTGAATATTTTTTGGACAGCTTTTGGACAGCTTCAACTTTTTCAACTTGTTTATCCAAAGTAGTGAATTTTCAAACTAAAACACCCCCTTTACTTTGCTTCCCAATGGTTCGCTCCTGGCGTGCGCGCGCCTGTGCTCGCGCCGGTGCTGATGCTGCGTGAGGCAGCAGTTTTCCCGCGTCCGTCCATCGCGGAAGTCACGTGACGTGAGCGTCGTCTTCTTCCTCCTCCTCATCCTCACCTCTGTCTTCACCATCACCGCTCTTCTTCTCCGCGTGACAACATCGGAGGTCCGGGAATGACTTGCGAGTCTGTGCGTGCGCGTGCACGCGCGTGCTTTTGAGCTTTCGAACAGGTGATGACGTCAGAACTCTCGCATGTGGCATTTGCCTTCCTCGCGACCACTCCCTCTTCCAGACAACAGACATGTTGTCATGACTTCTACCGTGTGTGCGCGTGCACGCGCGCGTGCGTATTGTCTTTCAGAAAGCGCTGAGTCATGTCCGCTGGCCTGGACGACAGCGACAGCGTATTTGGTAAGTAAGATATAGACCCTGATGCTAAAGCTAACATGTCACAGGCATGTCATGTGACATGATGATGTCATCAACCGTGTGTGTGTGTGTGTGTGTGTGTGTGTGTGTGTGTGTGTGTGTGTGTGTGTGCGTGTGCGTGTGCGTGTGCGTGTGTGTGTGTGTATGTCAGAGTTGAATTGGGTGATTCCCGAAACGGAGCTACTGGACAACAGCATCCAGAAGGGGCGGGCCCAGCTGAGCCGCAGGCACCGCCCCTCTCGCTCCCGTCACCATGACAACAGCGTCAGCTCCAATGAGGGCGACGACAGTCTGGAAGTCAAACAGGTGCGTGAAAAGAATACCACGTGGTGCCACTTGATCAGTGCCCGTGTGTGCGTGAACCCCAGGATGGTGCGAAGAACTCCGCCCACTCTCCTAACCAAGTAACCCCGCGAGGCTCCTCACCTTCCCCTGATTCGCTGCTGTCGGCGCGCAGCTCTGCCTTCTCGTTCGACACGTCACTGGTGAGCAAATCACGCGTCAATATCCGCAGGGGACAAAAAGCCCGCCCACTAACAGCTGCTGTTTCTCAGGTGCGTCGCTTGCCCGATGATGCCGGCATATCATTGGCGGTGACCCCGCGGGCGCGCTACCATCAACTGACCAATGACACATCGCAAGAGGCTCTGACCACGCTCACCGACTCGCTATCAAAGTCCTGCCCCGCCTCCTCTGATGCCTCGCCCGTTTACACGCGAAGGAGCCGTAGGCCCGACAGCGAAGGTACATGTGTGTACGTCTATACCAGGAGTGCCCTAACTACAGCCCATAGTCCAACTCCTACCCGTTGCAAGGTTTTTATTGGCTAACACAGGAAGCTTCAGTTCAGCCTACATTCTGTCGCACTTCTCATCTTGAACACTAGATGGAGCTAATCACTTAAACAGTGCCTCTCCATGAGTTCACCTGACAACATGTTGAAATCAATGAAGGAAATTGTATTTTATTTTGTAAAAACTTATATAAAAATAATCAAATGTGATAAAACTGAGCTCAGTTGTGATAAATCCAGTGACTTTTTTGCCGTGACTGGACATTTTCTCCGTTTTTTTCAGTAGTGTAGGTTCTTCTCAAAAAATTAGCATATAGTGATAAAGTTCATTATTTTCTGTAATGTACTGATAAACATTAGACTTTTATATATTTTAGATTCATTACACACAACTGAAGTAGTTCAAGCCTTTTATTGTTTTAATATTGATGATTTTGACAAAAAAAGTCAAGAAAAAACAAAAAAATCCCTATCTCAAAAAATGTGTGTATTTTAGCAGACCAATACAAAAAAGTGTTTTTTAATACAAAAAAGTCAACCTTCAATTAAATAATATCCGCCATGCGCTCAATACTTGGTTGGGAATCCTTTTGCAGAAATGACTGCTTCAATGCAGCGTGGCATGGAGGCAATCAGCCTGTGGCACTGCTGAGGTGTTATGGAGGCCCAGGATGATTCGATAGCAGCCTTAACCTCATCCACAGTGTTTGGTCTGGTGTCTCTCAACTTTCTCTTCAGATTATCCCACAGATTCTCTATGGGGTTCAGGTCAGGAGAGTTGGCAGGCCAATTGAGTAATGCCAGTAATGCATTACATGCAAACATTAATGCCCTGGTCAGTAAACCATTTATCAGTGGTTTTGGCACTGTGAGGCGGTGCCAGGTCGTGCTGAAAAATGAAACCTTCATCTCCATAAAGCTTTTCAGCAGATGGAAGCATGAAGTGCTCCAAAATCTCCTGAAAGCTAGCTGCATTGACCCTGCCCTTGATAAAACACAGTAGACCAACACCAGCTGCTGACATGGCACCCCAGACCATCACCGATTGTTATACTTGACACTAGACTTCAGGCATTTTGGCATTTCCTTCTCCCCAGTCTTCCTCCAAACTCTGGCACCTTGATTTCCGAATGACATGCAAAATTTGCTTTCATCTGAAAAAAGTACTTTTGACCACTGAGCAACAGTCCAGTACTGCTTCTCTGTAGCCCAGGTCAGGCGCTTCTGCCGCCATTTCAGGTTCAAAAGTGGCTTGGCCTGGGGAAAGCGGCACCTGTAGCCCATTTCCAGCACAGGCCTGTGCACGGTGACTCTGGATGTTTTTTACTCCAGACTCAGTCCACTGTTTCTGCAGGTCCCCCAAGGTCTGGAATCGACCCTTCTCCACAATCTTTCTCAGGGTGCAGTCACCTCTTCTGGTTGTGCAGCGTTTCCTGCCACACTTTTTCCTTTCCACAGACTTCCCACTGAGGTGCCATGATACAGCACTCTGGGAACAGCATATTCGCTCAGAAATTTCTTTCTGTGTCTTAGCCTCTTGCTTGAGGGTGTCAATAATGGCCTTCTGGACAGCAGTCAGGTCGGCAGTCTTGCCCATGACTGCAGTTTTGAGTAATGAACCAGGCTGGGAGTTTTTAAAAGCATCAGGAATCTTTCGCAGGGGTTTTGAATTAATTCGTTGATTCAGATGATTAGATTAGTAGCTTCTTTAGAGTACCTTTTCATGATATGCTAATTTTTTGAGATAGTGATTTTTGTTTTTCTTGACTTTTTTGCCAAAATCATCAATATTAAAACAATAAAAGGCTTAAACTACTTCAGGTTTTTGTAATGAATCTAAAATATATGAAAGTGTAATGTTTATAATGAACTTTATCACAATATGCTAATTTTTTGAGAAGGACTGTATATGGCGAAAAACACTCAGGTGACTTGAAGTTCTGCTCTGAGACCCCCAATTCGGCCAAATTTCAAAATTGTCCGATATGCATGTGTGATACATCATTGGAAAGCTTAAAATCTCAATTTTCTGGGGGAAGAAAAATTTGAACACGAGGGCATTTTTTAAAAAAAATTGAAACAGCAAAACCCTAACTGGAGGTGAGAGCACGCGAGAGCAGAATTAAAGACGCCATGATTTCAACGAGATATTATCCCGTACTTACCTTACTTACTTACTTACTTACCTTACGTACGTACCTACCTCGATCCAAAAACTCCATGTACCATGTATTACTGAGTGTCAAGACACAGCAATGAATGGCCACAGCTGGATTTGGGGGGGATTTTATGGGTGAAACATGGTAATATAACAAGGGTCGCGATGCAGAAATCGCAGACATCACGGAGTGGTCGAGATTTTCTTTTTCTTATATATACCCCTTTAAAGTTTTTTTTTCAATTTTTCTCTGTTTGGATCAATTATTAATCCTCTCAAATAACGGGGAAAATGCGACAGTAACAAAAAATATATAATTAAGCAATAATTACAAGGTAGATATCCGTGACTTATTTAGACACCATTTTTTTCATTGTGACGTAATTTGTTTAAAAGTTTAAAATATGCGAAAGAATAATTTTTTAAAGTAGTTTTTTCTTTTTAAACGAAATATTAGACATCAAATAATGATGCTGAGCTAAAAATGACAGACATTTTTAATAATAAATACTAGGGTTGTTCCGATCATGTTTTTTTGCTCCCGATCCGATCCCGATCGTTTTAGTTTGAGTATCTGCCGATCCCGATATTTCCCGATCCGATTGCTTTTTTTGCTCCCGATTCAATTCCAATCATTACCGATAATTTTTCCCGATCATATACATTTTGGCGATGCATTAAGAAAAAAAATGAATAAAACTCAGACGAATATATACTTTCAACATACAGTACATAAGTACTGTATTTGTTTATTATGACAATAAATCCTCAAGATGGCATTTATATTATTAACATTCTTTCTGTGAGAGGGATCCACGGATAGAAAGACTTGTGACTTTGTATATTGTGACTAAATATTGCCATCTAGTGTATTTGTTGAGCTTTCAGTAAATGATACTGTAGCCATGCCCCAATGCGTGATGGGAAGTGGAACCATGACTGTGCGTAGTGCTATCAATTGATATATCTTCTCTGCGTTGGGAAATAACTTAAGGTGTTAAGAAAATGATCATTTACTACCTTGCTTCCTCACATTGCTTCCCATGAAATTAGTAATCGTAGGGAGAGGGATTGTAAGGCTTTAGCCAATTAAAAAAAGGCTTCAAAGGCTGCCAAAATACACTCTACTCATTTTACACTGCCTTTTATCTCTCTATATAGGTAAAACGGCGCCATTACAGATTGAGCGCGACAATGCGTAGGTGGGTCGTGCAGCGCATGTATTAATTGTGTAAAATATTTTAACGTGATACATTTTTTACAAAATTGATTACCGCCATTATCGGGATAAATTTGATAATCGTACCTTAAGCCTAAACTAAAGACTCTGGATGAGTGTAACATATTATGTTTGTAATGTTAAATACAATTAGAAAAGAATTAAATAAAAAAAAAAATATATATATATATATATATATATATATATATTAAAAAAAGGCATGGCCGATATTTTTTTTGCCGATTCCGATACTTTGAAAATGACGTGATCGGACCCGATCGATCGGGACATCTCTAATAAATACGATTACTTACCTTCTTTTTATGGCCAGATTGAAACAAAAGCAGTTGTGCGACATCTGTAAACGGGGGGTTCCAGGGTAAAACGGACAAATTAAAAATAGTTCGGGGGCTTAATGCACCATGAAGAATGTTAGTGCATGTGATAAAAAAAGGAAAAAGGTGAGGTGTACCATTGAAATGAAGATGGAAATGATTAAAAATATGAGCTTGGTGTGTGCGTCCGTGAACTGGCTCGACAACACGGCTGTAGAATGTCTACGATCTCGACGGTCAACCTCCGACCTCCGTTCGCCAGTCTTTTTAAGTTACGGTGACAATTATTATGATTGTTACATCGCCAAAAAAATCGTCAGTTTCGTCAGGTTTTTAATCATTTATTTCAGAACTTGTGCAACACAACATCCCTACTGTCCACCACAGCTGAACATGAAAAGTGAAAAAGTGTTATGTGCCCTCTTCAGTTCTGGTGTCCGAGTCCAGCCGGGAAGCAAGTCCCGCTGACGGCGCCGCGGTTTTGCTAGACCAGAAAACCAAAAGACGCTTCCTGGATTTGGGGTGAGCGTGGCCAAAGTGGCAGCATTTGATAGGCTCCTCCCCTTCTCTGATGCTTTGGTCTCGTGATCAGCGTCACCCTCAGGCGCTCGTACCTCCGAGTGAAAAAGGATAAAACGGACAAACGGGACAGACGTGAGAAAGGAGCCGGCGAGGCGGACGACGGGTGAGTCTCCCGAGCGGGGTTGACCGTGCCCCTTTAAACGCATGCAGGTGTTAACCTCTGTCCTCTGCACTAGGGATGGGTCCGAGAGTCTCCGAGAACGTACATCTTCACGAGCCTCGGCGTCCTTGGTCTCCTTTTCCTGGTTTTCCTCCTCAGGAACGCCTCCTGGATCCCCGCAGACGCAACCCGCGGGCACGCGGCCGCCTCCGAAGTCTAGCTCGCAGGTACGCACTTCCTGTTGTCTCGCCATTGTTGCAGATAGTCTCTGTTCTCTATTCTACATCCAATTTATTAGAGATGTCCCGATCGATCGGGTCCAATCACGTCATTTTCAAAGTATCGGAATCGGCAGAAAAAATGTTTAAATTTTTTTAAAATATATATATATTTTTAAATTAAATAGTTTTCTAATTGTATTTAACGTTACAGACATAATATGTTATCCTCATCCAGAGTCTTTAGTTTAGGCTTAAGGAAGGGTTATGAAATTGATCCCGATAACGGCTGTAATTAATTTTTTAAAAAATGTATCACGTTAAAATATTTAACGCAATTAATGCATGCGCTGCACAACCCACTCACGCATTGTCACACTCAATCTGTAATGGCGCCATTTTACCTATATAGGGATAAAAGGCAGCGTAAAATGAAATTTAAATTTTGGCAGCCTTTGGAGCCTTTTCTTGATTGGCTAAAGCCTTACAATCCCTCTCTCTACGATTAGCAATTGATCTTTTTCTTAACACCTTGTTATTTCCCAACACAGAGAAGATATATCAATTGGTAGCACTACGCACAGTCATGGTTCCACTTCCCATCATGTACTTAGGCATGGCTACAGTATCATTTACTGAAAGCTCAACAAATACACTAGATGGCAATATTTAGTCACAATATACAAAGTCACAAGTCTTTCTATCCGTGGATCCCTCACACAGAAATAATGTTAATCATGTAAATGCCATCTTGAGGATTTATTGTCATAATAAACAAACACAGTACTTATGTACTGTATGTTGAATGTATATATTCGTCCGAGTTTTATTCATTTTTTTCTTAATGCATTGCCAAAATGTATATGATCGGGAAAAATGATCGGGAACGATTGGAATTGAATCGGGAGCAAAAAAAAAGCAATCGGATCGGGAAATATCGGGATCGGCAGATACTCAAACTAAAACGATCGGAATCGGATCGGGAGCAAAAGAACATGATCGGAACAACCCTAATTTTTATTTTCTTTGAATATCGAAGTACTTGAAAGCGCGGATCTTCCAGGTTTTATTTGGCACCGATTGGCCAAGGAATTCTTTTAGTTTTATAATAGGAAATTTGTTGTCTCCACTACGGACAGTACGGGTTGGCACTGTTGGATCCTCAGACTGCAGGACAGCTTAAACTTGTTTGGATGTTAGTCGAGGTTCTTTATCCACCATCCGCACAATCTTTCGTTGAAATCTTTTGTCAATTTTTCTTTTCCGTCCACATCTAGGGAGGTTAGCCACAGTGCCATGGGCTTTACGCTTATTGATGACATTGCGCACGGTAGACACAGGAACATTCAGGTCTTTGGAGATGGACTTGTAGCTTTGAGATTGCCCATGCTTCCTCACAATTTTGCTTCTCAAGTCCTCAGACAGTTCTTTGGTCTTCTTTCTTTTCTCCATGCTCAATGTGGTACACACAAGGACACAGGACAGAGGTTGAGTCAACTTTAATCCATTTTAACTGGCTGCAAGTGTGATTTAGTTATTGCCACCACCTGGTATGTGCCACAAGTAAGTAATAGGTGCTGTTAATTACACAAATTGGAGAAGAATCATATGATTTTTCAAAGGGTGCCAATACTTTTGTCCGGCCCATTTTTGGAGTTATATAAAGTATGTATATAGCGGAAAACACTCAGGTGACTTGAAGTTTGGCAAAATTTAAAAATTGTCCGATATGCATGTGTGATACATCATTGGAAAGCTTAAAATCTCAATTTTCTGGGGGAAGAAAAATTTTGAACAGGAGGGCACTTTGAAAAAAAATTTTTTTTTTAAACAGCAAATCCCTAATTGGATGCGAGAGCACGCGAGAGCAGAATTAAAGACGCCAAGATTTTAACGAGATATTATCACGTATTTACCTTGTTTCGATCCAAAAACTTCATGTAGCATGTATCACCGAGTGTCAAGACACAGCTGTGAATGGCCACAGCTGGATTAAAAAAAAAAAATTATGGGTGAAACATGGTGATATAACAAGGGTCGCGATGCAGAAATCGCAGACAAGAAGGAGTGGTTGAGATTTTCTTTTTCATATGGTTACCCTTTTAAACGTTATTTTTCCATTTTTCTTTGTTTGGATCGATTATTTATCATCTAACATATCGGGGAAAATGCGAAAAAACAAACAAAAAAATACAATTAAGCGATAGTTATGAGGTAGAAATCCGTGACTTTTTTACAGACGCCAAATTTTTCATTGTGACGTAATTTGTTTAAACATTTAAAATATGTGAGTGAATAATTGTTTAAAGTTGTTTTCTTTTTTTAAACTAAATATTAGACATCAATGAATGATTCTAAGCTAAAAATGACAGACATTTTGAACAATAAATATAATTGCTTATCTTCTTTTTATGGCTAGGTTGAAACAAAAGCGGCTGCGCGACGTCTGTAAATGTGGGTTTTCAGGGTAAAACGGACAAATTAAAAATAGTTAGAGGGCTTAATGCGCCATGAATCTGCTATGGCAGCATATAGACATATTGTTCTATCGAACACAACAGTTTTTTTGGCTTAAAATACAGCAATTTCTTTTAAAGAGGAGTGCAAGAGCAGAAACTGCTTTTTCGGTCTTGTCTGTGTTTTCCGCCATATATCAAGTATATATCAAAATGAAGTCCGTATCTGCTTGTTTATTTTGGGGGGTTTTTTTGCGACCAAAACAAAAGCACATGAACAGGATGTACTCGTAATTACAAATGAGCAAGTGGTAGGGATAATTTTTTCCCAGAGCATATGAAGACAGCATTACATTGCCCCTACCAAAATGGCATCATGGCAGCCATGTTGGTAGGGGTGACATATCCATCAAAGGCAATGTGTCGGCATAAAAATTACAGTGCCCTCCATAATTATTGGCACCCCTGAAAAAGATGTGTTTTTTAGCTTCTAATATATTTTTTTAATTCAAATAATATGGGACCTTAATGGAAAAAAAGACAAAAATTCAACCTTCAATACAAGTGCATTCATTCAGTGGGGAAAAAATCCCACATAAAGAAAAAATTATTTGACATTAAATAATGTGTGTCAATTATTAGCACCCCTGGTGTTAATACTTTGTACAACCCCCTTTTGCCAACAAAACAAGGTCTGGGGACTGAGATGGCCATGGGAGGAGCTTGATTTTGTGTCTGGTGAACCATTTCTGTGTAGATTTGGCCAGACCCACTTAGGCTACGTTCATACTACAGGTCTTAATGCACAAATCCGATTTTTTGTCATATCCGTTTTTTTGGCGTGCCCGTTCAGACTGCCTTTGTCCATTGAGACCATTCAAGTATTACGCATGCGCACTAATTCGCAGTCCGACAAGCGCTGAGCAAGACGACCCGCATGCGCAGAAGCATCAAAACAAATGACCACACATGCTGGCTGTCATCCGTCATTCCAGGGATATCATATTTTGCTTTTTAAAAAGAGGACACAAATAACAGACACAAATAATCCCAGTTTAGGTTTATATTCAAAGTATATGGATCGATAGCATGCACGCACCGTCCATGCATGTCACACACACGTACGCGCAGTTTGCCCCGACTCTCGGCCGTGTAAGCAATATTGAAATATTGCTTATATGGAGCAGACAGAAAACTGATCCTTCTCAGGCTTATCCTCAACCCATTTTAAAATTTTTTATGACTGTTGTCAAGTCAGACTCTTCCTAAAAAGCCGTGTTCAAGGCAAGCTAGGCGCTAATAACACACAGCTGCACCGCTACTGTGGAGTCTCTCTCGCTTTTTGATGACGTAATTGCTGCCTGAATTCCGATTTGAGAGACTGGACAGTACAGACCGCCGCGACAGTCTGGAAAAATGTGGCCCAGATCGGATTTGAATCACATACGAAAGTGACCCAGATCGGATTTGAAATGGTCCAGTTCTATGCGACTTGTCACGTTCAGACCGTCAAGTTAATGCCTCAAACGAGTCGGAAAAACACGAAAAAATCGGATTCGTGCATTAAGACCTGTAGTATGAACGTAGCCAAAGTGACCCAGATCGGATTTGAAATGGTCCAGTTCTATGCGACTTGTCACGTTCAGACCATCAAGTTAATGCGTCAAACGAGTCGGAGAAACACGAAAATATCGGATTCGTGCATTAAGACCTGTAGTATGAACGTAGCCTTAGAGTGTTTGTTGCCAAAAAGCTCAATCTTGGTCTCATCTGACCAAAGCACACGGTCCCAGGCTTCAACTGGGACCGTGTGTATTTTTGTGTGAGACCAAGTTTTTGGCAACAAACACTCTAAGTGGATCTTGCATGCCACGAAAGATGTGGATGCTGAAAAGCACCTCATACCTACTGTGAAGTATGGGGGTAGGTCAGTGATGCTGTGGGGCTGTTTCGCTTCCAAAGGCCCTGGGAAGCTTGTTAGGGTGCATGGCATCATGAATGCTTTGAAATACCAGGACATTTTAAATCGAAATCTGTTGCCCTCTGCCCGAAAGCTGAAGATGGGTCGTCACTGGGTCTTTCAGCAAGACAATGACCCTAAACTTATGGCCAAATCTACACAGAAATGGTTCACCAGACACAAAATCAAGCTCCTCCCATGGCCATCTCAGTCCCCAGACCTTGTTTTGTTGGCAAAAGAGGGTTGTACAAAGTATTAACACCAGGGGTGTTAATACTTATTATATATATATATATGTATATAATAATTGTGACACACATTATTTGATGTCAAATATTTTTTTCTTTATGTGGGATTTTCCCCACTGAATGAATGCACTTGTATTGAAGGTTGGATTTTTCTCTTTTTTTCCATTAAGGTCCCATATTATTTGAATAAAAAAAATAAAAATTAGAAGCTAAAAAACACATCTTTTTCAGGGGTGCCAATAATTATGGAGGGCACTGTAAGTCATAACTATCTTATTTCTCATCCAACTAAATACCGAGCATTTGTTGTACTATGAGTTAGTGTAAAGAAGTAAAAGATGCTGTTGATTTGTCTCCTCAAACAGGAAGTAGAAAGATTTTGCCTCTCTTGCAGGAGTCGAATTTGAGCGAGGACTTTTCTTCTCATCAGACGGTAGCGTGTCCTCACGTGGAGATCGCCTCTTCCGTGTCCTCGCATCCTTACCGCACACTCTCGCAGTCTTCTGACGAGGTAAAGCATTTTTCAGCACTAATCAAAACAGGGGTGTCCAAACTACGGCGCACGGGCCAACTGCAGTCCGCTTCCCAGTTTTTATTGGTCCACAGCAAATTATGACAATTAAATTCAGCCTACATTCTGTTGCACTTTTCAGCTTTGTTACCTTAGATGAAGCTAATCACTGTTTATTAGTTCAGGGGTCAAAACCTGACACGTTGAAATCATTGTGTAAAACTGTCTAGAATTTCAATATTTTGTTTACATAAATAAAGTTTTAGAAAAAAAATCAAATGTGACAAATTTAGCTAGCTTGGTTGTGATTTTTCCCCCCAATATTTGATATTTGCTGTCGCTGGACATTTCATGCAAAGTTTGTGTCAGTCTTGTAAATATAAATATATATATTTTGCAGACTGTACCTCTAGATTATTTAGTTGCTTATACGTAGGATGAGAATTGAGAAAGAACCGGTTCTCTTTGGAATCGTTTGGCAAATTACCTGACGATTCTCTTATCGGTTCCAACCAGCACAATTTGCGTTTTATAATTTGTGCATGTTACACACTTTCGAATCGGCAAGCACGGCAACATCATTAACAATTGCGAGACTTCTCATCAAGCGTAACCCGGAGAGAGTCGTTGCAGAGTGAATTTGCATTGACTTTTACAGGCCATTTTATTATTCATGAGACTACTTAAAGAAATGTTGATTTTTCCCAAAAATCATATTCCTCGTCGAATACTCTATAAGAAAAAATATAACATATATGCATCTAAAATAATCCTAAACGATTTTATTAGCAATTTTAATACTCCTGTTAGAAAGATTCCATGGGTATGTGTTCGTTCCCATAGCAACCAGTCAGTTCCTGTTATTGTCCTGCGTCATGCGCGCTGCGTATTCCGGGAGTGAATATAGGCGTAAGGTGTGCATTTCGAGCAGAGGACGGCCACCTGTTAGAGGAAATATTAATCTGTGCGTCCATAAACGAATGTATTTCCTCTTCATGCCATAAAGTTCTTATGGTAAGTTAGAGCCATTATCAGTGCGACCATTTTCATGTTTTTACTGTTACGTCGGCTGGTTGCTTCAGCTCGTTCTCGCTGCGTGGAGGAGTGCGTTGTTTACATTAGATTCGCGTTGCACATTTGTGTTAAGAGGGAATGTGTTAGTTTAGCATCGTAAAATGATGTTGTACATCCATATGAGTGTAAAGTGCTTAGTTTTCGCCACTTTTATGGCCAAGATGACCGCACGTGCATGCAGCGTGCTTCCTTGTTGTGCGTGCGCGCTCGCGCCCCCCCACCTTTGTGTCATTATTATATTACGAGTCATGTATGCGTTTTATTGACTGCTTTACAGTTAGTTTGCATTGTTTATTGCATCAGCACTAATATGATGTAATTTTCTGTCCTTTAAGAGCCATACATATACACACATACAAATACATCAACATCTTTCCACGCATGCTCTCATCTGCTCATTGAGTGATTGTCATATCATATCCGCTCCTTGTGTTCTAACCGACACTCCGAGGCGAATGAACCATAAAACATATTGAACCCAGAACCTCATACAGTCCATTAGTCTAAATTAGAATCGATAAGTATGGAGGTGGATTTGTGTCTTTATTATTCAATAAAAAAAAAGTTGCTTAAAAAAAAAAAGTTAATTTAATCAAAATATTTATTTTGAATCGAAGAAGAAGTCACTTCAATAAAAAAAAAAGGTGTTTGAATGCAAAAATAAATTTGAAACTCAAAAAAATGTATTTGGAACCTATTTTTCTTTGAAAATTTTTTGTTTAAGTCGTTTTTTTTTAATTGAAACAACTTTTTTGATTGACGTAATGTGGTTTTGCGTTTGGACCACATTTTGGCTAGGACATTTGTGTCTTTATTATTCAATCAAAAAATACGTTGCTTCAAACTAAAAAATATATATATTCAAAAGAAAAATCACTTCAATCAAAAATTTAAAAAAATCAGTCGTAGAAAAAAAACTTTTTGAATGTGAAAAATTATTTTGAAATTATAAAGACACAAATGTCCTAGCCAAAATGTGATCCAAACGCAAAACCACATTACGTCAATCAAAAAAGTTGTTTCAATAAAAAAAAAAAAAAAACTTGAATTAAAAAAAAAAAAAAAAAAAAATTCAATCAAAGAAATATAGGTTCCAAATACATTTTTTGAGTTTCACATTTATTTTTCCATTCAAACACATTTTTTTTTATTGAAGTGACTTTTTCTTTGATTCAAAATAAATAATTTGATTAAAGCAAATTTTTTTCTTAAATTGAGGCAACTGTTTTTTTTGATTGAATAATAATGACACAAATCTACCTCCATAGAAAAGGGAATCGATAAAGAATTGAATCGTTAAGCAATATCGATAATGGAATCGGAATCGTAAAAATCTTACCAATTCCCATCCCTACTTGTACTCCTAACTCATTCTCTGCCATGCTATCAGCATCAATGGCACTGAAACATGAACATTCAATATCAGCCATCCCAAAGCATACGGATTAGACGTCTCTCTGTAGCAATGGCAGTAAATGAGTAAAGAGACAAACCAAGAAGGATTTCGTTCATTTTGTAATCTGACTTGCTAATTGAAGACTGACAATTAATTGGGGTGCGTGTTTGTCAGCCCAGCGACGAGTCGTCATCCTGCCCGGTGCGATCTTGGACGAGCCAGCAGGTATGCGAGTGGCTCGGGGAGCTGAGCATGGATCGCTACGTACCGGAATTCCGAGCCGGAGACGTCGATGGACGCTCGCTGCTCCAACTTGATGGCAGCAAGCTCAAGGTTAGCTATTTGTAAACAACGGGCTACTAATTGTCAGGTGGTGAAACATCCACGAACCCAATTCAGTATACCTGAGTCTACCCTAAAGTGCAGTTTTCGTTTTTTCAAAAAAAAAATCTAGATATTTTTGTAGTTGAGCTCCATTGTTACAAAAAAAGTTACCCAAAAAAAATTCACATTAAATTTTTCCCATCGAACAAATAGGAAAACCGTAAGATACACGAAATAATGGTGCAGTGCTTCAGTAAAAGTACATTTTATTGGAGAATATTTTGATCTAAATTAGAAATCATAGCAGGAAAAAAAATGTAGTACTTTTCTTTTTCTTCTTTTTAATATTATTTTTTCAATTAAGAAACTTCATAAAAGTTGAAAATTGAAAATTCTTTTCAACATTAAAAAAGGAATGGGTAAAATTTATATGGAATAACAGAAGGTCTCGATTGAGACTAACACTGCTGTATCTCCCATTCGACCGGGGTGGCTTGAAATGCCCTAATCTGAACTGGTACTATCAAGCAACTCAACTGAGATCTATTATGTTTTATTTTCTGATCAAAGACCCTCCATGTTGGGTCGAAATGGAGTCCTGTGGTCTTAACTTGCCGGTCTTTTTATATTTATATTCTGATTTGAAAAAAAGGTTGCTCAAGCACACCAAAAACCCAATTTTGAAAAATATGATAGCAATATGGCATCAAATAAAAGAATATTTAGGAGAACCAAATACTCTATCCCGTTTTAGTCCAGTCTGGGGAAATAATTTGTTCGTTCCAGGGAGGGCGGACGCTATATTTAAGTTGTGGCACTCAAAGGGACTTAAAACGATTAATGATTTCTATATTTCTGACACAAACGTTATGATGTCCTTCGAGCAATTAAGACTGAAATTCGGACTTGACGGAAAGCATTTTTTTAAGTATTTGCAACTTAGGAGTTTTATTCAAACAAATCACAGTCTTGATCTCCTTAAACCTCCTCTCACATTTTTAGAGGATTTGATGACTAAAGATATTCTTAGGAGAGGGGCTATCTCGAGTTTGTACAAAATTCTAATGTGTAATTCTCCTGAAAATTCAAAGGACAAAATGAGGGCATGGATTCATAACTTGGATAAGGGCATAACAGAAAGGCAATGGGCTAAACTGTGTGTAAATGCTCAAACCATATGCATGAACGCACGGTTGAGACTTATTCAATACAAGTGGATAATGAGAACATACATAACACCAGCAGAACTTAACATATATAATAAAAATATTCCTGATACCTGCTTTAAATGTACAGGAGAAAAAGGTACCCTGTATCACTGTGTATGGCAATGTGGAAAAGTTAAGAAATTTTGGGATGAAGTAAGAAGTACGTTGGAGGGAATGATTTTAAAAGACATTCCATTTGGACCAAAGTTTTTTCTGTTGGGATTGTTTCCAGAAGAACACAATTACAACAAACATGAACGGACACTTATCAATTTTGGTTTAATAATGGCAAAGAAATGCATTGCATTAGTATGGAAATCGGATCGTGGACCTTCTGCCAAACAATGGATCAATCAGATGTTGTCAGTTATACCTCTAGAACGCATGACATACATATTGAAGGGAAAACAACAGCTTTTTGAGGACTTGTGGACACCTTTTATGAATTCTGTCAAAAAGATGAAATTGTCTTGAGGCTTACAATATCATATTAGGGACTGTGATTTTGTGTTTATGGAGGATAAATGGGGTGAAGCTGGAGCTTAATTATAGGAGAGGAACAACTTTTTTTGTGTTTGTGTTTTTTTTGGGGGGTATGTTCTCGGTGTGGTCTTTATGGTATTGTTTTGATGGTGTGAATTATTAGTTTGAAAATCAATAAAAATATTGTGGAAAAAAAAAAAAAAAGAAACTTCATAAAATTACTATATATAATTTTTTTCTGCTATACTTTTCAATTAAAAAAACAAACAAAAAAATATTGTAGAATTTACATTTACTCAAGCACTAAACAGTTTTAACGTGTACTTCCCTGTTTTCCTGTAATTATAACCTTAAAATTCTGCCAGAATTATGGGAGTGTTTTACCGTAAATTCAACTGTTTTTATTTATGTATTTACAGCAAATGTCAAAGTGTCAATCTTAGGCGACAAAGTCGATAAAGCGTTGTATTATTTTCTAAACTTTTGGGCAAGGGCGTAGGTTTGCCTAGAGACGGTAGGGACGTAACACGACCAACTTTTGAGGATGCTCAAATTGTCCCCACCAACTTTTAAGCAACCTTATTTGCATTATATAATGACTTCACTTACAGTGGGGCAAATAAGTATTTAGTCAACCACTAATTGTGCAAGTTCTCCCACTTGAAAATATTGGAGAGGCCTGTAATTGTCAACATGGGTAAACCTCAACCATGAGCGACAGAATCAAAAGTTCATCTCAATACTTTGTTATGTACCCTTTGTTGGCAATAGCAGAGGCCAAACATTTTCTGTAACTCTTCACAAGCTTTTCACACACTGTTGCTGGTATTTTGGCCCGTTCCTCAATGCAGATCTCCTCTAGAGCAGTGATGTTTTGGGGCTGTCGTTGGGCAACACGGACTTTCAACTCCCTCCTCACCCCGTGGCGTCAAAATGATAACAAGAACGGTGAGCAAAAATCCCAGAACCACACGGGGGGACCTAGTGAATGACCTACAGAGAGCTGGGACCACAGTAACAAAGGCTACTATCAGTAACACAATACGCCGCCAGGGACTCAAATCCTGCACTGCCAGACGTGTCACCCTGCTGAAGAAAGTACACGTCCAGGCCCCTCTGCGGTTCGCTAGAGAGCATTTGGATGATCCAGAAGAGGACTGGGAGAATGTGTTATGGTCAGATGAAACTAAAAAAGAACATTTGGTAGAAACACAGGTTCTCGTGTTTGGAGGAAAAAGAATACTGAATTGCACCATACCCACTGTGAAGCATGGGGGTGGAAACATTATGGGCTGTTTTTCTGCAAAGGGACCAGGACGACTGATCTGTGTAAAGTAAAGAATGAATGGGGCCATGTATCGAGAGATTTTGAGTGAAAATCTCCTTCCATCAGCAAGGGCATTGAAGATGAGGCGTGGCTGGGTCTTTCAGCATAACAATGATCCCAAACACACAGCCAGGGCAACATAGGAGTGGCTTCGTAAGAAGCATTTCAAGGTCCTGGAGTGGCCTAGCCAGTCTCCAGTTCTCAACCCCATAAAAAAATCTGTGGAGGGAGTTGAAAGTCCGTGTTGCCCAACGACAGCCCCAAAACATCACTGCTCTAGAGGAGATCTGCATGGAGGAATGAGCCAAAATACCAGCAACAGTGTGTGAAAAGCTTGTGAAGAGTTACAGAAAACGTTTGGCCTCCGTTATTGCCAACAAAGTGTACATAACAAAGTATTGAGATGAACTTTTGGTATTGACCAAATACTTATTTTCCAACATGATTTGCAAATAAATTCTTTAAAAATCAAACAAAGTTATTTTCTGTTTTTTTTTTCACATTCTGTCTCTCATGGTTGAGGTTTACCCATGTTGACAATTACAGGCCTCTCTAATATTTTCAAGTGGGAGAACTTGCACAATTAGTGGTTGACTAAATACTTATTTGTCCCACAATATATAGGTAACTTAAAGATTGTCTTCCCATATGTTGTAAGGATAGAATTGACCCTACCATTATTAAGTGGATTACAGTACTTTGATTATGGTCAAACTTACATTGACCCCTTTTCACTTGCTGAATGTGCCAGTCCATTTACAGTGTATCACAAAAGTGAGTACACCCCTCGGATTTCTGCAGATATTTAAGTCTATCTTTTCATGGGACAACACTGACAAAAATGACACTTTGACACAATGAAAAGTAGTCTGTGTGCAGCTTATATAATAGAGGTAATTTATTTTCCCCTCAAAATATAGCCATTAATATCTAAACCCCTGGCAACAAAAGTGAGTACACCCAATAGAAACTACGTACATCCCTAAATGTCCAAATTGAGTACTGCTTGTCATTTTCCGTCCAAAATGTCATGTGACTCGTTACAGGAGTGCTGTCAGCATTGCTGCAGAGATTGAAGAGGTAGGGGGGTCAGCCTGTTAGTGACCATACACCGCACGCTACATCAAATTGGTGTGCATGGCTGTCCCCCCAGGAGGAAGCCTCTTCTGACGACGGTACACAAGAAAGGCCGCAAACAGTTTGCTGAAGACATGTCAACAAAGCACATGAATTACTGGAACCATGTCATATGGTCTGATGAGACGGGCGGGCTTTCTTGTGTACCGTCTTCAGAAGAGGCTGACAGCACTCCTGTAATGAGTCACATGACATTTTGGAGGGAAAATGACAAGCAGTACTCAATTTGGACATTTAGGGACGTACGTAATTTCTATTGGGTGGACTCTCTTTTGTTGCCAGGGGTTTAGATATTAACGGCGATATTTTAAGTTATTTTGAGGGGAAAATAAATGAACTCTATTATATAAGCTGCATACAGACTACTTTTCATTGTGTCAAAGTGTCATTTTGTCAGTGTTGTCCCATGAAAAGATATACTTAAATATCTGCAGAAATGCGAAGGGTGTACTCACTTTTGTGATACACTGTTAGTATTTCCTTCAAACGCACGTTTGATTGGCTGATGACTTGACCTCACTCCCCACGCACACACAAACACGTATTCGCAGCCCGACAGAAATACAGCATGCCGCTTCCTCCGTCCCCTTCAAAGACGAGGGATATTAGAAGTTTTTTTCTGCCAGTAGCAGCCACTGTAAGTACTGTAAAGAGACATGAATGTTGTGGAGGTGGGGAACACACCACAAATTTTGCTACTGAAGGTCCGTCCTGCATCAGTTAGCATAAGATTAATCTGTGCGAATTTCTCGGACTCGAGGAGGAAGCTGCTTTGAGAGAAATATCCTCCTGGATGTTTTCTATTGTTAACATTAATTTAAACCGGAAGAAATGTAGTGAACCAAGGTCCCTGCTCCGTTTTTATTTATTTTTGTTATTCCCTAACTATTTTTGGTCATCTTTAACTTATATAGACAGATAATTTGAGTGGTATAAAGACAAATGTTTATTTTTCCTGCATTCCTCATAGGTAAGAGATGATTAACAAGTTTGTATTTCTTTTGTATGTTGATATAATTTGTGTTCAAATATTGAAATTTAAATTTCCCCCAAAAAATCTGGACATTGATTCTGGAGGTTTTTAAAATGTTTCTTTTAGGGCTGTCAAACGATTAAAATTTTTAATTGAGTTAATTACAGCTTAAAAATTAATTAATCGTAATTAATCATAAATCAAACCATCTATAAAATATGCCATATTTTTCTGTAAATTACTGTTGGAATGGAAAGATAAGACACAAGACGGATATATACATTCAACATAGGGCACATAAGTACTGTATTTGTTTATTATAACAATAAATCAACAAGATGGCATTAACATTATTAACATTCTGTTAAAGCGATCCATGGATAGAAAGACTTGTAGCTCTTAAAAGATAAATGTGAGTACAAGTTATACAAATTTTATATTAAAACCCCTCTTAATGTTTTCGTTTTAATTAGGGCTGTCAAAATTATCGCGTTAACGGGCGTTAATTAATTTTTAAAAATTAATCACGTTAAAATATTTGACGCAATTAACGCAGATGCCCCGCTCAGACAGATTTAAATGACAGTACAGTGAAACGCTCACTTGTTGTGTTTTATGGAGTTTTGCCGGCCTCTGCTGGCGCTTGGGTGCGACTGATTTTATAGGCTTCGGCACCCATCAGCATTGTGTAAGTAATTATTGACATCAACAATGGCGGGCTACTAGTTTATTTTTTGATTGGAAATTTTACAAATCTTATTAAAACGAAAACATTAAGAGGGGTTTTAATATAAAATTTGTATAACTTGTACCAACATTTTTCTTTTAAGAACTACAAGTCTTTCTATCCATGGATCGCTTTAACAGAATGTTAATAATGTTAATGCCATCTTGTTGATTTATTGTTATAATAAACAAATACAGTACTTATGTAACGTATGTTGAATGTATATATCCATCTTGTGTCTTATCTTTCCATTCCAACAATAATTTACAGAAAAATATGGCATATTTTATAGATGGTTTGATTTGCGATTAATTACGATTAATTAATTTTTAAGCTGTAATTAACTCGATTAAAAATTTTAATCGTTAGTACAAGTTATACAAATTTTATATTAAAACCCCTCTTAATGATTTCGTTTTAATAAAATTTGTAAAATTTTCAATCAAAGAATAAAGTAGCCCGCCATTGTTGATGTCAATAATTACACAATGCTCATGGTGATGAAACACATAAAATCAGTCGCACGAAAGCGCCAGCAGAGGACGACAAAACACCAGAAAACACAAGTAACAAGTGGACATGACACTGTGCTGTCATTTTAATCTGTTTGAGCGGGGGATGTGCGTTAAATGCGTCAAAATATTTTAACGTGACTAATTTCAAAAATTAATTACTGCCCGTTAACGCAATAATTTTGACAGCCCTAGTTTCTTTAGTAGTTTTTGAAATCGAATGGTGTATCACCTGAACCAATACATATGCATAGCAAAAACCCACATCCTTAAAACTGAAAAAAAAAAAAAAACCTAATACAAATTTATTTTGCATTAATCATTTAGCCTATCAATTAATTAGCGTTATATTGGTGAGAAATGTAGCCGTAGCCCTGACCCCCATTCACCCAATTTGTTTGGTATTATTAAGGCCCCCCCCCAGCAAAAAGTGTACATGCAGATTATGCTGTTATATCGTCCTTACCAATATTGAGACCAAACCTATGCCCTTGCTTTCGGGCTTCCGCCACCTGGAACTTTGTATCACCTCACGTTTGCTATACACCGTCTACCATTAACCTGACGTGGGTGTCAACAGGGTCTGGGTGTGCTGAGCTCGTGCGACCGGGGTGCTCTGAAACGTCGCATTAAAGTCTTGCAGACGGCGGCGGAGAAAGACAAGAAAGGTGGCAAGCCCAAGGACAAAGAACGCAGAAAGCAGCGCAGAAACTGAACGACAGACGCCCTTCAGCGGGCGGATGTCCAAATATGATCAACAAGTGCAGTTTTCCTCACTCGTATGCAAATGAGACGCAAATGCTGTTAACCTTTGATCTGTGGAAGAGCTTTTAATGTCACGGCTGTGCTTTGGAATAAAAGGCTCTTATTGTGAAAGACCAGGAAGTGTTAATCATTAATAGAATCAAAGTGTACCTGGAACAACTATAAACATTTTTAAGTCAAGAGTGCAGAATGATTACCAACACTTTTTAAAACTTTTTGTTAAGTCCCTCATGACAGAGTAGGGCTGTGATTATTAATCGACTAATTGATGAGTCGACAGCTATTTTTAAAAGTCCAAAAAAATCTGAATTGTTCAACTCCTCTTTCATCAGCGTCTCATCTCATTCATTGCAAGTTTAAGCGGATTGGACGTCTATCGCGGCCAATGGGACCGAAACATGATAATTCAATGCCATCAATCTATTTTACATATTTACATATTTTACACATACAGTATTTACATATTTAAGTCAAATGGTGGTGCAACACATGTAGACAGTATAGCAAGGCAGCTATAGAGTGAATTTTCTAAATATTATATATATACACT
Source organism: Corythoichthys intestinalis (assembly GCF_030265065.1). Classification (NCBI taxonomy): domain Eukaryota; kingdom Metazoa; phylum Chordata; class Actinopteri; order Syngnathiformes; family Syngnathidae; genus Corythoichthys; species Corythoichthys intestinalis. Next base: position 31,347,644 of record NC_080410.1, on the reverse strand, counting down.
TACCGGCCACTTTATCAGGTACACCATGCTAGTAACGTGTTGGACCCCCTTTTGCCTTCAGAGCTGCCTCAATTCTTCGTGGCATAGATTCAACAAGGTGCTGGAAGCATTCCACAGAGAGTTTGGTCCATATTGACATGATAGCATCACACAGTTGGTGCAGATTTGTCGGCTGCACATCCATGATGCGAATCTCCCGTTCCACCACATCCCAAAGCTGCTCTATTGGATTGAGATCTGGTGACTGTGGAGGCCATTTGAGTACAGTGAACTCATTGTCATGTTCAAGAAACCAGTCTGAGATGATTCCAGCTTTATGACGTGGCGCATTATCCTGCTGAAAGTAGCCATCAGAAGTTGGGTACATTGTGGTCATAAAGGGATGGACATGGTCAGCAACAATACTCAGGTAGGCTGTGGCGTTCCAACGATGCTCCATTGGTACCAAGGGGCCCAAAGAGTGCCAAGAAAATATTCCCCACACCATTACACCACCACCACCAGCCTGAACTGTTGATACAAGGCAGGATGGATCCATGCTTTCATGTTGTTGACGCCAATTTCTGACCCTACCATCCGAATGTCGCAGCAGAGATCGAGACTCATCAGACCAGGAAAAGTTTTTCCAATCTTCTATGTTCCAATTTCGATGAGCTTGTGCAAATTGTAGCCTCAGTTTCCTGTTCTTAGCTGAAAGGAGTGGTACCCGGCGTGGTCTTCTGCTGCTGTAGCCCATCTGCCTCAAAGTTCGACGTACTGTGCGTTCAGAGATGCTCTTATGCCTACCTTGGTTGTAAAGGGTGGTTATTTGAGTCACTGTTGCCTTTCTATCAGCTCGAACCAGTCTGGCCATTCTCCTCTGACATTAACAAGGCATTTCCTCCCACAGAACTGCAACTCACTGGATATTTTTTCTTTTTCGGACCATTCTCTGTAAACCCTAGAGATAGTTGTGCGTGAAAATCCCAGTAGGTCAGCAGTATCTGAAATACTGAGACCAGCCCTTCTTGCACCAACAACCATGCCACGTTCAAATTCACTCAAATCATCTTTCTTCCCCATACTGATGCTCGGTTTGAACTGCAGGAGATTGTCTTAAACCATGTCTACATGCCTAAATGCAGTTGCCGCCATGTGATTGGCTGATTAGAAATTAGGGGTTAACGAGCAGTTGGACAGGTGTACCTGATAAAGTGGCTGGTGAGTGAATATATATAATTATGTATATATTATTTTCAAATTGTTTAAAAAAAAAAAAAATATGAAGAACTTATACTCCCATTTATTGTTTTTTTTTTCAAATTTTTTTTAAAACATTTTTATTTACAAAATTACAAAATTTTATATTTCAGCTATAGGAAAAAAAAAGAAAAAAAACTGAAAACAATCTTCTTTAATCAAAAAATAATTTTAATTTTATATATATATATTTAAAAAAAAAAAAAAAAGAAAGGAAATCAGTTTATAGTGTCTTTTTCATTTCTTTCATTTTACATTATTTTACATACATTTATATAAAAAATAAAGTAAATATTCCCTGATTTCTGAAACATCAACTGTAAATAATACGACATACTGTATGTGAACAGATTAGTCAATTAATCAGAAAAATAATCAATGATTAGTCGACTATCACAATAATCCTTTATGGAAGCCCAGAGTCAATAAATAAGCTGGCGATAAATAAATAGGAACGGCATAAATATGAACAATAGCATAAATATAAAAAGCAAAGTTCAATAAATAAAATATGTGTCTTCAAGTAAGGCAAGCGTGTGCAAGAGAACGAGAGGAAACCTGCCGCGCGTTGGCGTGTCCCGGCGCATCGTGGCATTCCTCGACATGGTTGGCCGCGAGCCCTGCCTTCGCTGTTCTCACGCGCCAACGTCTTCGCCTCCATCCATCTGCGTGTCGGTCCGGCAGAGGGCGGTGCGGAAAGCGGGAAGAATGTTCTAGGCGGCGAAGCCCACCCAAATAAGAACGGTGACGGTCAGCGCTCCGTAACATGGGCGGCGATGTCCCGCAGGCTTCGGATGAGGTCGTGCGCGAAGGATCGCAGCTGCCCCAGCGTCAACTGAGCAGCCACCTGCACCTCGTAGTCGCCGTGGAGACGCGACGCCAGCCCCGCGGCCGAGTCCGGGTCCGGCTCGGCGCCGCCCAGTCGGGCCGCTTCACGAACCTGCAAAGGCGCTCCTTGTTAGCGTGCGGTCATCCACAGAAAGGCATGTAAATTAGAGTGAAGTTGCCCCCCCCCCCCCCCCATATTGTAAATTTCAAATAAAAACCATGTCAGTCGTTTGTAGTGCTGCAACGATTAATAATTTCAGAAATCATTTCATAATAATCAGAAAAAAGCTTTGAATCAAATTTTGCTGTTTCAATGATTCGTTTAACTAGAGTGGCGTTGTTACGGTTTGTTTCGAAAGTGTTTGCATTTAGTTTTATAGATTTGGGAGGAAACACTGCCCTCTAGCGGCAACAGTGAATATGACAACTGATTTAACATGGTTGAATCCAGCTGCTCCCTGCTGAGACCAACTTCAGGTAAGTTTTTGCTTGGGCTAATATATTTATGCATTTGTAACTTTAGTTTATTGGTATATTTTGGGGTTTTATGTGAGAATATGTGTTTGAACGATTTGTTGAGAGCGCTGTAGAAAAAAGTTAGCATTTTATAGCATTTAAGCTAGCGGACTTCTGCTATGCAAGTTAGCCAATTGTTTTTTTGTTGTACTTAGATCTTCATTTATTTATTTTTTTAATACCATTTGAGACTAAGCTCAGGTATTTATTTTTTTAGAAAAGTGCAATTCTGAATACAGTAGTTTGAAGAAACACTCAGGAATTCTATTTTGTTTGCACATTTAATGCTCTTTTGAAAGTGCAGTATTAGCAAGCCTTTGTTTTATGTCTCCTAAAATTTATTCTGCATTTGTAACTTTAGTTTATTGGTATATTTTGGAGTTTTATGTGAGAATATGTGTTTGAACGATTTGTTGAGAGCGTTGTAGAAAAAAGTTAACATTTTATAGCATTTAAGCTAGCGAACTTCTGCTATGCAAGTTAGCCAATTGTTTTTTTGTTGTACTTAGATTTTCATTTATTTTATTTTATTTTTTTATACCATTTGAGGCTAAGTTCAGGTGTTTATTTTTTAGAAAAGTGCAATTCTAAATACAGTAGTTTGAAGAAACACTCAGGAATTCTATTTTGTTTGCACATTTACGGTAATGCTCTTTTGAAAGTGCAGTCTTAGCAAGCCTTTGTTTTACATCTCCTAAAATTTATTCTGCATTTGTAACTTTAGTTCATTGGTATATTTTGGAGTTTTATGTGAGAATGTGTTTGAACGATTTGTTGAGAGCGTTGTAGAAAAAAATTTGCATTTTATAGCATTTAAGCTAGCGGACTTCTGCCATGCAAGTTAGCCAATTGTTTTTGTTGTTGTACTTAGATCTTTATTTATTTATTTATTTTTTTATACCATTTGAGGCTAAGCTCAGGTGTTTATTTTTTTTTTTAGAAAAGTGCAATTCTGAATACAGTAGTTTGAAGAAACACTCAGGAATTCCATTTTGTTTGTGCATTTAATGCTCTTTTGAAAGTGCAGTATTAGCAAGCCTTTGTTTTACATCTCCTTAAATTTATTCTGCATTTGAAACTTTAGTTTATTGGTATATTTTGGAGTTTTATGTGAGAATATGTGTTTGAACGATTTGTTGAGAGCGTTGTAGAAAAAAGTTAACATTTTATAGCATTTAAGCTAGCGAACTTCTGCTAGGCAAGTTAGCCAATTGTTTTTTTGTTGTACTTAGATCTTCATTAATTAATTTTTTTATACCATTTGAGGCTAAGATCAGGTATTTATTTTATTTTTTTAGAAAAGTGCAATTCTGAATACAGCAGTTTGAAGAAACACTCAGGAATTCTATTTTGTTTGCGCATTTAATGCTCTTTTGAAAGTGCAGTCTTAGCAAGCCTTTTTTTTTAGATCTCATAAAATTTCTTCTGCAATGCATTAAATGTTCCGAATCCAATTTCTCGATTATTCGATTATTACTAGTTGATAGATTAATTGATTACTGAAATAATGGATAGCAGCTGTTCTACTCGTTTGCTACGTTTGTGCTGCAAAAATTTGCATTTGTGCTGTTTTAGTTTTTGAGATATTAATGATTCTTTAATAGGTCAATCTGAGGTCACCAGCCTCCCCACAATGTGTGATTCACTCCAAACTGGTCGCAAACCTTTGTGCCAGTTTGTGCTGCAAAACGTTTTCATTTGTGTCGTTATAGTTTTTGAGATATTAATGATTCTTTAATAGGTCAACCCGACAAACCTTCACAAACGTAGCACAAATGTTTATGCCGTTATAGTTTTTGAGATTCTGATTCTTTAATAGGTCAACCGGACAAACCAGTCACAGGTTTGTCGATAGGTCAATCTAAGGTTACCACAATATCTAATTTGCCCTAAACTGGTCGCAAATGTGCTAGGTTTGTGTTCTATTTCAGCTCCCCGTCGAATTGCTGTCCAATGAGCATGCACATGGCAATCAAACCCCTCAAGGGTTATCACAGGTCAAATGTTGCTGTCGTTGTTGCTGCTAGTAAGTAATATTTTTTAAGTATATTCATTTTATATTTCCTTTTGACCACTAATCTCTGTAAGCAATTACGTATGCACGAAAGACTAGAATACAATATCGATGATATTGTGAGATAATAGCGTAAGGAAGTTAACGTTGACTGATAAGCAGTAAACGTTAACTTCCTCACCTGTGTTTTAATAGCATTTCGATTATTGTTCAAGATAGAATGACGATATCTTAAACCGCTACCCATAATCTGAGAAGTGTTTTGACAGTGGGAGTATCTATAATTTAAATAAATGTTTCAAAATGTAAGGTAGATTTGTTTGAATGGACAGCTTGCATCGATAGTCCCCGCCCATAAACGGAGATTAAGGGGGCCCCCAGTGGCCAAAAAATGTCATCGCATGTAACTGACTTTCCTATACAATGTACTGTATATGAATTTAAGATGAAGACTTTGCTGGTAAAATTGTTTATAAAAGTTGTAAAGCAATAAAACAAACAAGAAAAATGAATGAAACGAACAAAAAAAATATTTTTATCATGGTCAAATTAATTTTTCGAACAGATCATGTGACTAGACGGTCATTTGCTTTACTTAGACAAAACTACCTGAGGACAGAAGAGGCAAGATGGATAATGATTAAGGGTGTAACGGTACACAAAAATCTCGGTTTGGTACGTATCTCGGTTTTGAGGTCACGGTTCGGTTCATTTTCGGTACAGTATGAAAACAAAATGCAAAATATAAATGTGCTAGTTGTTTATTACACACCTTTGTGCTTTCAACAATAGGAACATTAGCCTATACAAGGCTAGAATTCTGCTCAAAAAGTAGCGGGTATTTAAAGATAATCCAACAACAATTTGCCTTTCAGACCCCGCGTATTGGTCAACTTTCTTTCTGAAAGAAAGAAGAAAAAAGAATTCCTGTGCTAAAGAGAAAAGCAATCCCAATGACAAAGATTTTAACATGTATTTTACAAATGAAATGCCTCAATGAAACTTTTCTTATGAACGGTTTTCAAAAGCTTTATTGGTGGATTTTCTCAAGTTAAAGCGCTACACAGAAATTAATAAATTTAGTTGCGTAAGCAGGATCTGTGTATTATTCTTATTATTTAATTACAGGTGTTTAGCTCATTTCAATTTATTTCATTTAAATGGGCTACTATTTATTTTATTATGTGTTTATATTTTACAAATGTGATGTAGTATTCATTTATATTGTATATTTTATGTTGTATAACTTTACTTCCTATGTGAATATTAGTTCCTACTTGTTTTGTTGTGGTAGGAGGGTTTTGTATTGAACATGGGGCCGTGTTGGTTATTATTATAGCAGAGAAGACAGCAGTAAATCAACAAAGTCAACTGTGCCCCGTTCTACCACTCAAGAGATCTGATGGACTCAAAAAGTGGGTTACGATTGCATATTAGTTTGAAAATTGACCGGATCCACCTTATTTTTACACGAGTGACTTCCAGTCTGCCCGATCCTTGCTACCGGTAGTAGTATTGACACAGGAGGGTCGCGTCTCGCGTCAAATAATAAACTCTGCCATTCTTTTCGCATGCGTCGTGTTAAGCCGTAAAATAATCGCAATTCAAACCATCTATAAAATATGCCATATTTTTCTGTAAATTATTGTTGGAATGGAAAGATGAGACAAGACGGATATATACATTCAACATACTGTACATAAGTACTGTATTTGTTTATTATAACAATAAATCATCAAGATGGCATTAACATTATTAACATTCTGTTAAAGTGATCCATGGATAGAAAGACTTGTAGTTCTTAAAAGATAAATGTTAGTACAAGTTATAGAAATTTTATATTAAAACCCCTCTTAATGTTTTCGTTTTAATAAAATTGGTAAAATTTTCAAACAAAAAATAAACTAGTAGCTCGCCATTGTTGACGTCAATAATTACACAATGATCATGGTGCTGAAACCCGTAAAATCAGTCGCACCCAAGCGCCAGCAGAGGGTGACAAAACATCAAAAAACACAAGTAACAAATGGACATGACACTGTGCTATCATTTTAATCTGTTTGAGCGGGGCATGTGCGTTAAATGCGTCAAATATTTTAACGTGATTAATTTAAAAAATTCATTACCGCCCGTTAACGCGATAATTTTGACAGCCCTATATATTATATTATATTATATTATATTATATTATATTATATTATAATTATTTTTATTTACTTTTGTTCCGTGAAGAATTCAGAAAGGATTATTTAATTGTGGCTTTCTGAAAAACAAAACATTTTTACAATTAGGCACTCCTGCAATCATCACACTTTTTCTGTTTCAAACTGACCCGGCCCCTCATCAGAGAAGGAAAAAGTTATGTGGCCCTCAGGAAAAAGTTTGGGGACCCCTGATATAGTATTTGCAGCCACCACACACAGTCATGGTTGCACCACTTCCCATCATGTATTTGGGCAGAACAGTTAAGTCGCTACAGTATGATTTACTGAAAGCTCTACAAATACACTAGATGGCAATATTTAGTCACAATACAAAAACTCACATTTATCCTGTAAGAATTACAAGTCTTTCTATCCGTGGATCCCTTTCACAGAAAGAATGTTAATAATGTTAATGCCATCTTGTAGGATTATTGTTGTAATAAACAAATACAGCACTTATGTACAGTATGCTAAATGTATATATCTGTCTTGTCTTATCTTTCCATTCCAACAATAATTCACGGAAAAATATGGCATATTTTAGAGATGGTTTGAATTAGGCCTGAACGATATTGGAAAAAACTATTGTTGCGATTTTTGGGGGTTTGCGATATATTGCGATATTATATTGCGCTATTAAAAAAAATATATATATTTTTTAAAGAAATTATAGATGACTTGAATAGCTGTTTGGAAAGACTTTTAATGACTCGCCATCACCCCAGTGTGCAGTGATCCCTCGTTTTTTGCGGTTAATGGGGACCAGAACCCGCCGCGATAAGTGAAAAACCGCGATGTCGCGCACCCCCAACCCCATTTTTTTTTGTGTGTGTGTGTGTGTGTTTTTTGTGCTCAATGTATTTATTCAGATTCAGCATTGGAAAGAGATACATATATGTTTTTTTCTCACTTTTTCCTCCAAAGTGATCTAAAAAATGTATAAAAATAAATGGTTTTCAAGCACTTCAAATGTCATAATTATTATCAGTTTTAAACATAACTGTCCAACCAAATCATTTTTGAACAAGAATAAAGTACTGTACTAAAAAATGCTTGGCTTTATTAAATGCTTCTGTTTATCTACCTTAGCTGTGACTCTTGGAGTGACATGTAGAAATTTCAAGCTCCTCATGATCACTTCTGGCATTTATTTTATATGTCTCCAACGTCTCCACACACACACACATTCATTCCAGCGTGGCTTCCTTGCAGAAACTGTTTAACAAGTTAAACGATGATTGACACATTGCTCCGCTTTGAAGTCCCCTTCTTTGGCAAGATCTAAGACAACGAGCATCGTTAACTTTAATAAGCAAGTGCTGCAGTGACTGTGAGGAGCAAAGGGCTGGGAGAGGGAGGGTGTGAGGCTGTGCGCAGATTAGAAAGCACGGTTTATGTGGATTAAAAAAAAAAACTATCGCACGTGCTGGCGATGTTTAAACGATATATCGTTCAGGCTTAGTTTGAATTGCGATTAATTACGATTAATTAATTTTTAAACTGTGATTAACTCGATTAAAAATTTTAATCGTTCCACAGCCCTATTAATATCTCAAAAACTATATAAGCAAAATTGAAAGCAAAAACCGTCACAAACGTTGCACAAATAACTGGCATAGTTTTTACTTGAAATTTACAATTTGGGGACAACTTTACTCTAATGCTGTGTTACCTTGGTAATGTGAGCGAGCAGGTCGCGAAGGTTCGCCCGAATGCCGTCCAGCCCATCCAGGCGCTCGGAGAGAACTCCCAGAAGCTCCTGGAACAGTTGCACGCCAGTCGACATGCGGCTCGTGCACGTGTCCTATATGCAGGGGGGAGACCAGAAGAAGACTTTTGAGACCATATTGTTACAAGAGATTTTTAGTTGTCGGCTTGTTGATGCTTCCTGCCAGAATTTTGGAAATCATCTTCAAGTTGAGGCTGCTCTCATGTAAACTAAGCGGAAAGGTGTTGACGTGGAATGCGGAGGTCAGCTCAGGACGTTCCGTCTTCTGACAAAGTGAAGGGGAAGAAGACAAACAAGAAAAGCAAGAAGGAAGGGGGAAAATGAGAAGACTAAAGAAGAGGAGGGGTAATGAAAATGATAACTAAGGATGAAGAAAGAAATGGGAGCGGAAAATTCAGAAAAAAAAGGAAAGGAGAAGATAGTATATAAAGAATAGGAAAAGGAAAGGAAGACAAAAAGAAAAGAAGGAAAAAAGAAGACGGAGGACCAACAAGAAACAGGAGAAGGAAAGAGAAAAGGGAGAACAGAAGAGGAAGAACATAAAAGTAGAAGACATTGTGGAAAAGGGAAGGAATAACAAAGACAAAAAGAACAAACAAGAGGAAGAAAAGGGAGAAATAAGGGGCAAGGAGGAGGAAGAAGAAGAAAGAATGAAAAAGAGGGTGATCAGGTAAAGGAAAGGTTGAATAAGGAAGACAAAAGGAAGAAAGGAGAAAAAGGAAGAAGAGAAGGAAAAGAGATATTGGAAGAGGGAAAATAAGATTAAAGGGCAAAGAAGAGGAAGGAAAGGAAAATTAGTAAAGGATAAATAAGGAAGACAAAAAGAAAGGAAGAACAAGAAAAAAGGAGGAAGAGAAGAAAAAATGGTATTGGAAGATGAAAAATAGGAAAGGTGCGGAGGAGGGAAAAGACGATAGAATGAAGAAGAGGGAAAGCAAAGGAAGAACATGAAAAAGGGGACAAACAAGAAAAAGAAGAGAAGAAGAAGAAGAAAAAAGAGCAAGGAGGAGGAGGGAAAAGAAAAGACAATGTGAAACAGGAAAACACGAAAGGAAGACTTCTTTTAGTTTCACTAGCGGATTGCTGGCACTAACCATGTCAAAGTTTGCTGCCAGCGGTTTGAGGATGGGCGCCGGCGGGATGCCGAGGGCGTCGGCCATCATCTGCAGGTCTCCCGTCTGCCGCAAGGGGTCAAAGGTCAAAATCCTAGGACATTAAAGCGCCGACGGCGGATAATCACGACTCACCTGGGCGTGTACGGCCGGAACTTCGTCCGCGATTTTTTCAGCCAGCATCCGGGCTTTCTCGAGAGCGTCTCGGAGGGTCGCCGAGGAGTCGGCGCTGGTGGGCGCCTGCAGCGTCGTCCGCAGTAACAGGAAGCAGCAGAGGAGTAAGAAAACTGCAGCGGCAAACAGAAAGCAAAATGTGTCGACACGTGACTGTGAACACATTATTTGTGTTGTACTTTACGTGTGATTTACAGTACAGTGATCCCTCGCTACTTCGCGCTTCAAATTTCGCGCCCTCAGTTCATCGCATATTTTTTTTCAATTAAAAAAAAAATTTTAAATACAGACGAGCTGTCCCGTGCTGATCGCGTAGTCTAACTCCCTCCTCCACCCTCTCCCTACTCTTTTTTGGTCAGGCAGTGAGTGCACTGGAGTTGCTTATTATAGTAAACGATGATTGACAGACGTTTAATGTTTGAAGTTTGGTTCTCTGGCAAGATCAAAGCGCTGCATGCGTCAATCATCTTTTAACTTGTTAAACAGTTGCTGCGGCAACTCATTGTGTGTAAGTGAGCAGCTGAGTGGATTTAAGTGGACTCACTCAATGAAGCTTTATATAAAACCAAGCATTTTTCTGCTTTATCCTTGGTTAAAATAATTCGGTGGGACAGTAACATGTTTAAAACTTATCAGAATTATTAGAGGCGTGCATCGGTACTGCCCTCACGATTCGATTCGATTACGATTCGGAGGGCCATGATTCGATTCGATTCGATTCAGAGGGTCACGATTCGATTCGGTTCGATTCGGCAATGCATCGCGATGCATTAAAGCCTGGGGTGCATTAAAATTCTAAAGCAAAGCATATTTTTCGTGAATCATGAGGCAACACAAGCGGTCAGACATTTAACAACATTTATTGGCTCTTGTGTCACTCCTGGTTGAAGTCGAATGAAAATACTTTCATATATGTATATATTTTAAAAAATACAACAAAAACTGATCACAGCATTTAATTAGTGCTTTGAATGAGACCAGAGCTTTCTCTTCTTTTTACACACAGTAGCAGCCTTTCACACAGTGCAACATCTGAACTCCTGTGCAAAATCAGTATTAACAGTCACTGTATTTTAGTCACAACGACCCATCAATAAAAATATTCAAGTAAATGTTAAAGAAAACGACAAAGAAAATATTGTAGTGCAGCAGCATCTTTATCGCAATATCAATCCAGGGATCAGTTCAGTTGCAAACAAAACATCAACTAAGTTGCAATGTAGAACAAAAGTAAAATGTAGGCCTAGCCCACTATATATGTGCAATCAACTTAGAAATGCAATCAGTAACTATCACATAACAATAAAAAAATTATGAATTAAAATGAAGTGCAGCAGCATTTTAGCAGCCATAACAATGTTTCAACATGAGGAAATATCAGTTTTTTGCAATCAAGAGAGCAGAGAGATAGTAGAGGTTATATCGGGCCTAAAAAAATCCAGCCGGACCCGACACGGCCCGCTGGTATTGAAGTCCGACCCTGCTTGGAGCGACGCGAGAAAAAAAACCGCAGCAGCAGCAATTTATTTTCATTTCTTCAAGTTGGCAGAAAAAACGAAAGTTTTCTTAATGTTTATATAGTCTACATATTTTTATAATCATTATAAAAGTATTTACACAACGAAATAACGCTGGGAAAGTTTAATATTAAAAAAAAAAAAAAAATGCGATTTTGCAGACACGCAGAGGAGAAGATTCAAAAGGATCACATTTGTGTTGCCTTTGTGTGCATAAAAATGTGTCTTTTGTAACGAATTCTCAGTTGGCAGAAAAAAAATGCAAGTTTTCTTAATGTTTAAATAGTCTACATATTTTTATGATCATTATAAAAGCATTTACACAATGAAATAACGCTGGGAAAGTTTAATATTAAAAAAAAAAAAAACATGCGATTTTGCAGACACACACTGGAGAAGATTCAAAAGGATCACATTTGTGTTGCCTTTGTGTGCATAAATAAAAGTGTCTTTCGTAACAAATCGCAAGCGCCACAGCGGAGGAGAAGAAGAAAAAGCGGGCAGCGCCACTGCTTTATGTGCTTGCACAAGCAAATGCACAATACAGAGAGCCTGCTCTCGGTTTTATCCCATTTTTTTAAAAAAAATAATTTATTAGTCCGGCGCGGCGGCCGGACCCGACCCGACCCGAACGTGAATGCTTAACATTTTGGGCCCGACCCGACCCGTTCGGGTTCGGGCACAAGATCTAACTTCTAAGAGATAGGACATAACATAACAATGGCTGAAGCGGAGAAAGAGGGAGCGAGGAAGATTATTGATGCACCTAAGACATTGAAAGCAGACATCTGGAGACATTTTGGCTTCTACGAGGTTGGTGGGAAACTTGACCAGAGTTATGCAGTGTGTAAAAAATGAAACATGAGAATAATAATACAAATGGGGAAACCAAATCCGTTGCGTCACCGGAATTGCACAGAGAAGATTTCTGAACGTACTTATATATTTTAAAATGCGCTGAATCGATTCGGCTTGTTGCCCGCATCGAATCGAATCGTCCATGCCCCACATCGGGACGCATCGCCGCATCGATTATTGTTGACACCACTAATAATTATTACATTTGAAGCGCTTAAAAACCATTTATTAAAATATACGTATATGTACATAAAAGTTTTTTTTTTTTATTATACCTTGATGAAAAAGCTGAAACAACATGTCTTATACAGTAAGGCGGAAAACACGGACAAGGCTGAAAAATCAGTTTTTTCTCTTGCACCCCTCCTTAAGATAAACTGCTTTATTTTAAGCCAAAAATACTTTTGTGTTTGATAGAACAATATGTCTATATGCTGCCATCGCAGATTCATTGCGTATTAAGCTCACGAACTATTTTTAATTTGTCCGTTTTACCCTGGAAACCCCCGTTTACAGACGTCGCACAACCGCTTTTGTTTCAACAAAGCCATAAAAAGAAGGTAAGTAACTATATTTATTATTTGAAATGTCTGTCATTTTTAGTTTAGAATCATTAAAAGATGTTTAATATTTAGTTTTAAAAAAAAAAGACTTTAAAAAATGATTCACTCGCATATTTTAAACTTTTAAACAAATTACGTCACAATGAAAAAAATGGTGTCTGTAAATAAGTCACGGATATTTACCTCATAACTATCACTTAATTGTATTTTTTTTCGTTACTGTCGCATTTTCCCCAAATTTTTCGATTATAAATATTCGATCCAAACAAAGAAAAATTGAAAAAAAACAACAACAAAAAAAACGTTAAAATCTTGTTAATCTTGGCGTCTTTAATTATGCTCTTTCATGGTCTCATTCCAGTTAGGGTTTCGCAGTTTTTTTTTTTTTTTTTAATTGCCTTCCTGTTCAAAAATTTTCTTCCCCCAGAAAATTGAAATTTTATGCTTTTAAATGATGCATATCGGACAATTTTGAAATTTGGCCATATTGGGGGTCTCAAAGCGGAACTTCAAGTCACCTGAGTGGTTTCCGCCATTAATATATCTATTTCCAATGCTAAATCTGAATAAATTCATTGAACACAAACAAACAAACAAAAATTATTTGGGGGGAAGGCGCTACTTCACGGTTTTTAACTATTGTCCCCATTGACCGCGAAAAAAGAGGGATCACTGTAGTGTTAAGGCTTTAAACTCGAGATTTTAGCTGTGAATGTGCATTGGAAGTAAAAACTATGAACTGAAAAATGTGTGACCCTGAATATTATGTAACAAGCGTCATTCTTGTTCAAAGCAAAAGCAGATGTTTACAAAAATTTGGATCCAGGACAATGTAAAATAGGAGGATATTTTTCCTTTAAAAAAAAAAAAAACAAATCATAAAGCAATCAAAATGAGCAAATGACGAAAATACAAGTTATATAATAATTAAAAAAATAAAGAAATAAAAGGTTCCCGACAATTTTGGTCTTGTAGTTGTTCTTCTTGGTCAGAACGCTAACTAAAATTGTTACTCTTCAAATATTCGTGGACAGACCAGAATGATTAGTACACTTTACATTTACTAACATTTTGTGCACTCACCTTACTCTATCTGACCTATCGGATTGGAATCAGGTAAAAAAGATCGAGTTTTTAAAGTGTATTCATTTATTTTGGAGTATTAACTCATTGGCTGCCATTGACGGCAAAAGACGTGCAATCTATTTTGATCCCATTCACACAGGATCGGACGTTTATCGCCATCAATGTCAGTCAAACGTGATCAATCAGTGCCAGCTTTCCAAGTTGAAATGGCTTAAATGTCTCAAAATGTCAATGGCAGTAAATGAATTAAGAATATTGCAAAAAACTACCAAAACAAACTTTACTGTAGGACAGTGACGAAATGTCCAGCCATAGACTTCATAATTGTATTGACGGGTCAGATCGGTCATGCACTGCGCCTCAACTTCCAGTAGGGGGCCGCCCGCATCAAGAGGAGCTATTCACAAACACGCACGCAGCGATCTAACACCGGATTCCCGTTCAAAAAGTGCAAAAGCTGTACCGCATATAAACAGGAGTGATTTGTTCGAGGCTTCAAGGTAATTATGACGGTATTTTTTTTTTTTTTTACCATGCATGCATTTTGAAACGTGAAAAAAATCAATGGGAGAAATTAGACGCTACAGCATTGGCATCACAGTTCGCAATATTTACATAAAATAAATGCTAACTCCACGTTTTTTTTTTGTTGCTTTTAACCAAGAATCGAGACTGTTTTACGTCCATATCTATAAAGGATTCCGTGATTTTAAGAATTTATTCACAAAAATTTTCACAAGAAAAGCTCTGTTTACATAAGGCGGCTACTAGCTACATTCAATAACAGACTAGCAGTGTACTTCGACATATAACGTAAAATAAATGCTAACTGCACGTGTTTTTTTTTTTTTTTTGCTTTTAACCAAGAATCGAGACTGTTTTACGTCCATATCTAGAAAGAATTCGGGGATTTAAGCATTTTTTCACAAAAATTTTCATCGAAAAAGCTCTATTTACATAAGGCGGCCGCTAGCTACATTCACTAACAGACTAGCATTGTACTTCGACATATTGACGTAAAATAAATGCTAACTGCACGGTTTTTTTTTTTTTTTTTTTTGCTTTTAACCAAGAATCGAGACTGTTTTACTTCCATATTTATAAAGGATTCCGTGATTTTAAGCATTTATTCACAAAAAAATTCACAAGCAAAGCTCTGTTTACATAAGGCGACCGCTAGCTACATTCACTAACAGGCTAGCATTGTACTTTGACATATTAACGTAAAATAAATGCTAACTGCACGTTTTTTTGGCTTTTAACCAAGAATCGAGACTGTTTTACGTCCATATCTAGAAAGAATTCAGGAATTTAAGCATTTACACACAAGAATTTTCACCAGAAAAGCTCTGTTTCTCTAAGGATGCCACTAGCTACATTCACTAACAGACTAGCATTGTACATCGACATATTTACGTTTTTTTGTTCTTGTTGCTTTTAACCAAGAATCGAGACTGTTTTACGTCCATATCTATCAAAGATTCCGTGATTTTAAGCATTTATTCACAAAAATGTTCACAAGAAAAGCTCTGTTTACATAAGGCGACCGCTAGCTACATTCACTAACAGGCTAGCATTGTACTTTGACATATTAACGTAAAATAAATGCTAACTGCACGTTTTTTTTGCTTTTAACCAAGAATCGAGACTGTTTTATGTCCATATCTAGAAAGAATTCAGGAATTTAAGCATTTACACACAAGAATTTTCACCAGAAAAGCTCGGTTTCTCTAAGGATGCCACTAGCTACATTCACTAACAGACTAGCATTGTACATCGACATATTTACGTTTTTTTGTTCTTGTTGCTTTTAACCAAGAATCGAGACTGTTTTACGTCCATATCTATAAAGAATTCGGGGATTTAAGCATTTATTCACAAGAATTTTCACCAGAAAATCTCTGTTTACATAAGGCGGCCGCTAGCTACGTTCACTAACAGACTAGCATTGTACTTCGACATATTTTCATAAAATAATTGCTAACTGCACGTTTTTTTTTTTGCTTTTAACCAAGAATTGAGACTGTTTTACATCCATACCTATAAACATCCATATCTATAAAGAATTCGGGGATTTAAGCATTTATTCACAAGAATTTTCACCTGAAAAGCTCTGTTTACATAAAACGGCCGCTAGCTACATTCACTAACAGACTAGCATTGTACTTCAACATATTTATGTAAGATAAATGCTAACTGACCAAGAATCGCGACTGTTTTACGTCCATATCTATAAAGTATTCAGGGATTTAAGCATTTATTCACAAACATTTTCACCTGAAAAGCTCTGTTTACATCGGGCGGCCGCTAGCTACATTCACTAACAGACTAGCATTGTACTTCGACATATTGACGTAAACTAAATACTATCTGTACGTTTTTTTTTGTTTGTTTGTTTTTTGTTTGTTTTTTTGCTCTTAACCAAGAATCAAGACTGTTTTACGTCCATATCTATAAAGAATTTGGGGATTTAAGCATGTATTCACAAGAATTTTCAACGAAAAAAGATTTTTGTCTGTAATTCCACTCGATCAGCTTTGACGGCCTCGCCAACAATGTAGGCCCCCTATTAATCGGCCCCGCGCCCAGTCAATACATTATGAAGTCTATGGTCCAGCGATAGCAAAACATGAAAATCACAACCAAAATAGCTTAATTCATCAAATTGGATATATATATTTTTTACATACGTTAATGTAAAACAAAATACTGAAATTCTACAGTTTTCTACACTGATTTCAAGTGCTGTGAGAAGTACAACCGCATGTTGGCTATATTCAATTACATTTTCATATTTTGCTGCAAACCAATAAAAAAATCACCTGGCAATTAATCAGTTGTCAATTAGTAGATTAGTAGTAGATTCATTGTGGCAGCCCGTCCAAATTTGAAGGCCTCTCAGTTCACGTGGATCGGACGTCTATCTCCGTCAATGGCAGCTGATTAGTCAAGTTAGTTTTTCACGCGCCACTAGAGGTCACTCTCGTACGATTAATGCTGCTCACGCCACGCGTCGGTCGAGCCGCAAGAAAAAGACAAGTCAGCTAAAAATGATCCCCAAAAAAAGCGCAACTTCAAAGTAGTGAACACGGGCGAGGGGGCGTGGCCGCTCACCTGTGTGCGCGTGCATGTCGATCAGGGCGGTTTGGGGTCACGCGCGCTCTCCACGACGAACTTGAAATGAGCCGAGACTTCCATTTAGAGCGCGCTTTTAAGGGACTACTGAGGGAATTTCCAGCAACGCCAACTTTGCTGAAGTGACGACAGCGCCGCATGATGTCATCACGGCGGCGACGCCACTTCCGGATGCGCCTCCGAAGCTTTTGCGTGGCGAATTTTAAATGGCTGCAAGGCAAACCTTTTCGTTTGAGGGATCCAGTTTGAACGCGACGTTTTTATACTTCGACGGGGTGTGCGTTTGCCCTGGAGGCGTGCGTGATTGTCAGGAAATCGTGGAAGATCTGAAAAAATGCAATTGAGTGATTCACGCTTTTCATCATCATCTTCGCGTAGAAAGAAATGGAAGAATTTACAAGAAATAGTACATGTCATTCGAATATTTACCAATCGGTCGTGTTGAAACTCGTAGGAATCTTTCTTTGACGATGATCGACGAACCAGAGTTGCTTTAAAAATGAACAATTTCACATTCATCACACAATAACGAAAGTTATTTCATAATTTAACTAGAAACTGCAATTTCGGGAGAAATTACACCTTGGTCTTTCCTCTGTGGAGATACAAATCTTAGCCCCACTCAGGTCTATCAATAGAATGGACCATAATGCCAGTCAATGGCACTAAACAAAGTAAAAGCCATTAGAAAAGACTGGGAGAATTGGACGTCCATGGCCGTCAATGGCATCACCCTCCATAAGCGGCAATCCAATCAGGGACATTTGGGGGACACGTCCTAATGATATCTAGTCATTTTCTGTTGATTTGGGGAAAAAAAAAAATTCCCATTGAAAATGAATGGGAAAAATTTTGGACGTCCATGGACGTCAATGGTATCAATTTACATAAGCGTCACTGGAATCCAAGTACATTGGCATCAATAGAATGAACAAACATGAAGAAATGCCATTGGAAATGAATGGGAAGTTTGGACGTCCGTGGCCGTCAATGGCATCACCCTCCATAAGAGGCAATGCAATCGGGGACATTTGGGGGACACGTCCTATTGATATCTAGTCATTTTCTGTTGATTTGGGGGAAAAAAAAAAATTCCCATTGAAAATGAATGGGAAAAATTTTGGACGTCCATGGACGTCAATGGTATCAACTTACATAAGCGTCAATGGAATCCAAGTACATTGGCATCAATAGAATGAACAAACATGAAGAAATGCCATTGGGATTTAATGGGAAGTTTGGACGTCCATGAACGTCAATGGCATCACCCTCCATAAGCGGCAATGCAATCGGGGACATTTGGGGGACACGTCCTACTGATATCTAGTCATTTTCTGTTGATTTGGGGAAAAAAAAAAATTTCCCATTGAAAATGAATGGGTAAAATTTTGGACGTCCATGGACGTCAATGGCAGCACCCCCCATAAGCGTCAATGGAGTTGGGGACGTTTGGGGTATACGTCCTATTGATATCTGGTCATTTTCTTCTGATTTGGAGTAATTTAATAAATTGGCTCCCTTTGACGGCGCTGGACTGGATTGGACGTCTAGCGCCACCAATGGCAATGAAACGGCTTTCAACGTTTGCAGTTTTTGCGTTACTAACATTCTACCAAGGGCGTAGTCAGTGGCGCCACCAGGGGGTGGCCACGGCCACCCCTATAAATTGGTTGGCCACCCCGCTTGCCAGTATATCGTTAGATTGTTGTAGCATCAGTTATGGATTTCATCCCAAATAAATGGATTTATTTTGTTTTGTTAAATGTAGGGCTGTCAAATTTATCGCATTAACGGACGGTAATTAATTTTTAAAAATTAATCACGCGAAAATATTTATCGCAAATAACGCATTCGCGGTACGACTCATTCACGCATTGCCGCAAACAACCTACAATGGCGCCGTTTTACTTATAGACCCTACTCACAAAATGACGTGTCGCTGTATCCGGCCGCCATATTGTCCTTATATTTTAGACCTATTCTCATTGTTTTCAATTAGTCGTGCAAGTTATAGAGCAATTCATGGAAGCCCCGGTGTTATCTGACGCCGTAAACTCATTGGATGCGTTGCATAAAAGGTGTTATGTGGAAAAGCTTCAGTTTATCCATTCGCCAGATCCATATTTGATGCCTAAATCGATGTTTTTCGACCCGCTGTCTTCGCCGTCTTTGCCTGACCCTGATATTTACAACTATCTTGTCCACACAAAATCAGCCTATTCTCACGAAAGTCTGAAAAACTTTAAGAGCTTGGAGGCTTATAAATGCTATGTTGCTGGTTGGGTTAAACAGGTCCTCGTACACGAAA
This sequence comes from Corythoichthys intestinalis, assembly GCF_030265065.1. Lineage (NCBI taxonomy): Eukaryota > Metazoa > Chordata > Actinopteri > Syngnathiformes > Syngnathidae > Corythoichthys > Corythoichthys intestinalis. Next base: position 31,328,361 of record NC_080410.1, on the reverse strand, counting down.
ATTCGGCAGGAATCTTGTGCTCGGGAAGGTGAGTTACAAAATTTTCAATTCAAAATCTTTTTTGTTCTTGCTAACATCCACTGTCAAGTCTAATGTATTTCATGTCATTTGTCAATGGAGCTAGGGCTTTTAATGTTTATATGGTTTAGCGATAGCACTCTCACTACATACATATATAATATGTCATAAATATGAAGTGCGATAGCACTACTCCAAATTGTCCCTAGTTGAATTTATTTTTTGGCTTTTGACCTCAATAGTGAAATTGTAAATTAATTGTATGACAACTGTCTTATTATCCCCTTATAATTATATATTTTCAGGTAGTTCATTCACAACGTCTGCGTGTATGTTGTCGGCGATTAGCCTAGCAATGATCTTAATTGTAGTTGTCAGCCCAAAACCCTCTAAGTACATATTAAATGCATCTTACCAGATATAAAATGACTACTACATAATCTGTGGTAGTCGTTTGGAGCCCAGTTTTCTCGTCAAATTGCAGCAGTCAATCTCGCTCTCCTCTCCGGGTCTCTCGTAATACGGTAAAACTTCAAGTCTCTCCGTCTATCTTCTCTGTTTTTACAACCGACCGCCACACACGACTTCACCATTTTGATTATTAATGTTAACGAGCAGAAAAACACGCCATAATAGGAGGAATTTACGAAGCACTAATGCATTAACATGACAAGTATACGGACAACATGGCGCGGGGGCGTGGCTGTGACGTCACGTGAGTAGGGTCTATATACAGAGATAAGAGGCAGTGTCAAGTGAGTGGAGTAGATACAAGCATTCATTGGGGCCATGTTTTTAATTGGCAAAAGCTTTGTCATCTCTCCCACAGCAACTATAAATATTGTGGGAAGCGACGTGGGAAAGAATGACAGGAATTTTTCTTAACACCCTGTCGTGTACCCAACGCAAAGAAGATATAGCATTTGCAGCCACCACACACAGTCATGGTTGCACCACTTCCCATCGTGCATTTGGGCAGAACAGTTAAGTCGCTACGGTATCATTTACTGAAAGCTCAACAAATACACTAGATGGCAATATGTAGTCACAATATACAAACTCACATTTATCCTTTAAGAATTAAGTATTTCTGTCCGTGGATCCCTTTCACAGAAAGAATGTTAATAATGTTAATGCCATCTAGTGGATTTATCGTTATAATAAACAAATACAGTACTTATGTACAGTATGTTGAATGTATATATCCGTCTTATCTTTCCATTCCAACAATTATTTACAGAAAAATATGGCATATTTTAGAGATGGTTTGAATTGCGATTAATTACGATTAATTTTTAAGCTGTGATTAACTCGATTAAAAATTTTAATCGTTTGACAGCCCTAGTTAAATGCACACCTTATGCCTAATATATACATAACACAATAAAACAGAATTGTTGTGGAACTTAAAATGTTGACTGGACAGTTATGGACTATGCACAGGAAATCATTAGTAACATCAAATATTACACAATACACCAAAGTATATCAGTAGCCGTGTCCGGCAATAATACAATGCAATATTGCAATAATATCATGAAAACCTGAAATTATGGCTTTTAGTTTTGGCCACCCCAAGATTTTAAGGGGCCCCATCTGGTCACCCCGATGAAAAATTTCTGGAGGCGCCACTGGCATAGGTTTGGTCTTAATATTGGTAGGGACGATATAACAGCATAACCTGCATGTACACTTTTTGCTGGGGACGGGACATTAATAAGACCAAACATATTTGGTGAATGGGAGTCAGGGCTACATTTCTCACCAACATGAACCTAATTAATTGATAGGCTAAATGATTAATGCAAAATAAATCTGTATTGACCTATACTAACTTTCACACTGCAAATTTATAATCTGATATATTTTTTAATTTTCTCCATCTTTTTTTGAGTGTTAAAGGCTAGTTAACAGATTAATGTGTCAGATTCTTCTACTTAATATAATTAACTATTACGATTTGTTCGTATTTGGCCCATACATCTAAAAGTTGGTCATCTTTCACCTAAATCAAGAAAAACATTCATTCAAATAATGTTTTCAACAATATTCTTGAGTTAAGAACATTTGTGACAAACAAGTTTTTTTAAAGATTAAATATCCGAACTTTTTGCTTAAAATAAGTCTGTTAAGCTTATTTTCAGCTAGCTGTTTTTCTTATTTCAAGAAATCCAGTGAGTAAAATCGACTTGAAGCACTGTAGCAGTAGCAAAATTAGTGGAGTGTTCCCCACCTCCACAACATTGACGTCTTTTTACATTACTTACAGTGGCTGCTGCTGGCGGGGAAAAAAACTTTTTGAGTGTTAAAGGCTAGTTAAGAGATTGATGCGTCAGATTCTTCCACTTACTTTAAGTAAATATTACTATTTGTTCGTATTGAGCCCAACATCTAAAAGTTGGTTTTCAACAATATTCTTGAATTAAGAACATTTCTGACAAACAGGTTTTTTTTAAAGATTAAATATACAAACTTTTTGCTTAAAATAAGCCTGTTAAGGTTATTTTCAGCCAGCTGTTTTACTTATTTCAAGAAATCTCAGTAAAATCGACTTGAAGCACTGTAGCAGTAGCAAAATTAGTGGAGTGTTCCCCACCTCCACAACATTGACGTCTTTTTACATAAAGTGGCTGCTGCTGGCGGGAATTTTTTTTTTTGAGTGTTAAAGGCTAGTTGAACGTAAGTGGAAGAATCTGACGCATTAATCTGTTAAGTAAATATTACTATTTGTTCGTATTTAGCCCATGCATCGAAAAGTTGGCCATCTTTCACCTAAATCAAGAAAAGCATTCATTCAAATAATGTTTTCAACAATATTCTTGAATTAAGAACATTTCTGACAAACAAGTTTTTCTTTTAAGATTAAATATACGGACTTTTTGCTTAAAATAAGTCTGTTAAGCTTATTTTCACCTAGCTGTTTTTCTTATTTCAAGAAATCTCAGGAAGATCGACTTGAAGCACTGTAGCAGTAGCAAAATTAGTGGAGTGTTCCCCACCTCCAGAACATTGACGTCTTTTTACATTACTTACAGTGGCTGCTGCTGGCGGATAAAAAAACTTTTTGAGTGTTAAAGGCTAGTTAACAGATTAATGCGTCAGATTCTTCCACTTACAGTGGGGAGAACAAGTATTTGATACACTGCTGATTTTGCTGGTTTTCCCACTTGCAAGCCATGTAGAGGTCTGTAATTTGTATCATAAATTCTCTTCAAAACTGTGAGGGACGGAATCTAATACAAAAATCCATAAAATCGCATTGTATAATTTTTAAATAATAAATTTGTATTTAACTGCATGAAATAAGTATTTGATACATTACCAACTAGTAAATATTTCGGCTCTTATTTCTTTTTTTAAGAACCCCTCCTGTTCTCCACTCATTACCGGAAGTAACTGCACCTGTTTGAACTTGTTACCTGTATAAAAGACACCTGTTCACATGCTCAAACAAACAAACTCCAACCTCTCCACAATGGCCAAGACCAAAGAGCTGTGTAAGGGCATCAGGGATAAAATAATAGAACTGCACAAGGCTGGGATGGGCTACAGGAAAATAAGCAAGCAGCTTGGTGAGAAGGTAACAAATGTTGGAGCGATTATTAGAAAATGGAAGAAGTTCAAGTTGACGGGGCTCCATGCAAGATCTCACCTCGTGGGGCATCACTGATCATGAGGAAGGTGAGGGATCAGCCCAGAACTACACGGCAGGACCTGGTCAATGACCTGAAGAGAGCTGGAACCACAGTCTCGAAGAAAACCATCGGAAACACATTACGCCGTCATGGATTAAAATCCTACAGCGCATGCAAGGTCCCGCTGCTGAAGCCAGTGCATGTCCAGACACGTCTGAAGTTTGCCACTGACCATCTGGATGATCCAGAGGAGCAATGGGAGAAGGTCATGTGGTCGGATGAGACCAAAATGGAACTTTTTGGTCTAAACTCGGCTCATCGTGTTTGGAGGAAAAAGAAGGATGAGTACAACCCCAAGAACACCATGCCAACCGTGAAACATGGAGGAGGAAAAATCATTTTTTGGGGCTGCTTCTCTGCCAAGGGTACAGGACGACTGCACCGTATTGAGCGGAGGATGGATGGGGCTATGTATCGCCAGATCTTGGCAACCTCCTTCCTTCAGTGAGAGCCCTGAAGATGGGTCGTGGCTGTGTCTTCCAGCATGACAACGACCCAAAGCACACAGCCAAGGCAACTAAAAAGTGGCTCCGTAAGAAGCATCTTAAGGTCCTGGAGTGGCCTAGCCAGTCACCATATCTGAACCCGATAGAAAATCTATGGAGGGAGCTGAAAATCTGTGTTGCTTGGCAGCAGCCCCGAAACCTGAAGGCTCTGGAGAAGATCTGCATGGAGGAGTGGGCCAAAATCCCTGCTGCAGTGTGTGCAAAGCTTGTCAAGGACTACAGGAAACGTTTGGTATCTGTAATAGCAAACAAAGGTTTCTGTACCAAATATTAAGTTCGATTTTTGTGATGTAGCAAATACTTATTTCATGCAATTAAATGCAAATTTATTATTTAAAAATCATACGTGATTTTCTGTTTTTTTTTTTTGTATTTGTATTTGTATTTGTATCACAGTTGAAGAGAACTTATGATACAAATTACAGAACTCTACATGCTTTGCAAGTGGGAAAACCAGCAAAATGGGCAGTGTATCAAATACTTGTTCTTCCCACTGTACGTTACATGACTAATGTGGTCAACTGCTTTAAAACTACCTCAAAAAAACAATGGTTAAAAGTATGAGAGGGTAATACATGCAAAAAGTATTTTTGAGGCATTGAAATGGTAATAAAAAAAAACATTAAAAACAAAAAGTCAGTACTCGCCGCTTTTCACCGATCTGCTCATGCATGCGGATGCTTGCGCAAGCGCGCTGAGCATTGTGTAGGACGTTTCAACACCGGTTTGACACATGTGCACACTATCTTAGGCATTACTGAATGCTTATGTCATTAATGTGTCATCCGGCAAATTATGTCACTAACCCTATTAACTGTATGTCCCTCCTGGATCTTTTACATCCATTCAAAAGTGAGATAATTTGCCGGATAACACTTAATGACATCTGTTATAAGCATTCATTAATGCTCATGACAATGTCAATGTCATAATTATGATTGTCTATACAATCTTATGACGCCACTGTCAAATAAGTGCTACCAAATATCATAATGTGTAATTAATGAAAAGTGGAACAGTAACTGAAGAAATTAGCACAGAACATGAATTTTGAGTGTTAGTTACATCTGTAGCGCGGCAATGCATGCTTGGAGGCATGTTGGATGACAACAGTGTGGCAGCAGAGGTTGTCTCCCCCAAGGGAGCAGTGATGGCCAATTGAAGCTTCTTGAAGCAATGAAGCTCTGCAGCCAATTGGTTGAAGGCTTCATGGTGGTTCATTTGGTCTTATGACAGTCGAATGATGCCCATGTCAAATAATAGTGTTACCGGTTAATATCTTTTGGTGTAAATATCCCATGATACAATGAGGACAGCTGCGGCTTATAGTCCAGTGCGGCTTATCTATGAACAAATGCCGTTTCCGTGTCAAATTTGGTGGGTGGCGGCTGATAGCCAGGTGCGCCTTGTTGTCTGAAAATGACGGTACATTAAAAACACCCATTAACGGCAATACATCACCTCTAGCTCCTCCCGGTCAAGACTGATCGGACGTCTATTGCCTTCAATGGCAACCATTGAGTTAATTTATATTTTTTTAAAAAAAACAACTTTTAAAGCTATTAGAACAATTGAAGGATTGTTAATGTCCATCATTTGAATGTTGTGTTAATTTGCCCAAGTTCTTATGTCATCAATGCGTTAACAGCAAATAAAAAGTGTTTTCGGTATTAACTCTGGAGATTAAAGATACGTGTTAATACATTATATTGTCTAATATTCTATTGTCAGTTACAAAAAACACCTCAGAAACATTCACTCCAAGGTTTGCAACAAGTCATTATGATGTGAAATTGAGATGAATCGCTTCACAAGTTGAACATCTTTATTTGTTAACGCAAAAAAAGCAGAAGAGGGGCATTGTGGGTAATAAACATCAGATAAGCACTTAGGAACAGAGGCTCAGGGGAAGCTATCGTCGTCGTCTTCGGCCATTTCTTTGGCGAACTCCAGATCCTGCTGCTCGCGTTCCCGACGCTCCTGGACACACACACGCCAAATGCATATAAATTTAAAAAAAGAAGAAAAAAACAAAACATTTACCGTTTTCACCCCCTTGCCTACGCCTGTGAATATTGCTATACTATCTGTCTACATGTGTCGTGCCACCGTTTGAGTTCTGTTCAAACTTAATTCACTGGCTGCCATTGATGGTGACAGTTTTCCAAATCATTTATAATGAGAGGGCTGGCATTGAATAATCATGTTTTAGTGCCATAGACATTCCAATCCATTTGGACCAGCCCCAGTCCAAACAGACCAGACGTCTATTTTCGTCAGTGGCAACCAATGAGTTTATTTATGAAATAACTTTAAAGCCGTTAAAAAAATTGTAGGATTGTTAATGTCTGTCATTAGTATGATCATTGTGCTACTATGCCAAATGTCAGCAATGTAAAAACAGTTCATTTTTAGAGCACTTTTAGTTCATCTATCACTATCAAAAGCAGCAAATGAGTTACGAATATTAAGGTAGTCACCGGGTTACGAATGAGTTCTGTTCCTATGCTGGCCACGTAACCCGAATTTCCACGTAGGTCGGAATTAAGCCTTTAAGTACCCCTAAATACCCCCTAAGGCCATGTCTACACAAGGACGGTTAATGGCCTTAAACGTGTAATTAGTTAGACTATATGGCATGTCGGCTACACTAATCTGCCTCTTATCCGTGCAAGAACTTAGATAAGTTAGCCGGCAAATATTACCCGACGCTTAATATAGACTAGTGTGTCCGTACAACAATCGGATACTAAGGAAGTGACGTCATGCCATCACCATTTTCAGGTTTTTGTGGTCCTCCCGTCGCAGAATACGTGGAGATAACGCGGGAGACGAGATCTGTAAGAAAACGCTGAAGTCTCCGATCAGCCAGCTGCGGGGCTGGTCCCTCCCAACTCAATGCTGACCGAACATGAGTATATAAAAATGCGTAGAGGAACATTAAACCCGGAAAAGTGAACTGCGTGGTACCCCCAAAGGGGCGCGCGATTAGTTTTTTTCATGACATTTCCGACGGTCAAAACCGCTTCATGGATCGCCACTGTCATGCACAAGCACTCCTGGTTGCGGCTTCCAGGAAATATACGCAGCACCATATGTTTCTATTTGTTATTTTCCATTTGGTGAGAATGCAACTGAACATCGATAGTAACATCCCAGGTACCGATGTCAGGCTTTCGTTTTTGTTTTATAAAGATTTATTTCAATCAACTCGGCAACTGCTCATAAAAGCCAAGCATGCCCTCCCTTCACTCTCGCTCCCGCGTGATGCGTTCACAAAAAACAGTTATCACCAGTGTTGGTAATAATGGCGTTAGAGTATAACAGCTTTGTAGAAGATACGGAAAGAGAAGAGCGAGAGTGGGAAAGAGTTGTGATGCCGTTGCAAACGCGATGCTAGGTGGCTCCAATAATACCTGACTGTTGCCGACAGCCTACAAACTACGCCCACATGATGCTACGCTGGATATCTCATTTATATGATTTAGATGTGAAATGACAGACTCGGCAGTGTTAGCAAATGTATAGAGAAGTAGATGCTAAATGATACACTTGCCGGCATTTGTTAACAGCCGCCATCTTAAAGCAGTAGACTTCTCAGGAAGGCTCAGTTGTAGAGAACCTTTCTAGCTAAATTAAGTAACTTTTTATCTAAAATACTCCTAAATCGGCAAAATCTTGACTTGAATCTATCTTTAAATGATGAAACAGTTTTAAAACTTTCACATGTAGAAATTAGACAGAAGGGAACTAATGCAGTAACGGGAGCAATTTTAACAACAGTTGATTCACAACATTAAATGACTTCCAAACATAGCAAAGGTTACGATCTAGTAATCGCAATATCCACAATACCCGTGTCTAGTTAAATTTAAGGTAAAGAATTGGGCTAGGGCGGCTGTCCCAAAAAACCCTTCAAAAAACACTTCACATACTGTGACTTATATTATTTTGTTTTTGTTTTTTTTAATGGAAAAAAAAATGAAAGGAAACTAGAGCTGTCCCGACTAGTCGACATAGTCGACGTCATCGATGATGTAAATCCGTCGACGAGCACAACATCCCGTCGACGGTTAATGAAGGGTTAAAAAAATATATGCGTGGAAAGTTAGAATGTCGGATGCTCTGTTTGCAAGCGGGGAAAGCGGCACAAAGCCAAAAAAAGCGCACCAGAGTGTCCAAAACATTGCCTTATTTCAAAGAAACAAAGGAGAGTACATTCTTCTGTCCTGTCTCTTCAATGCCAAGCTTGGCTGCACGTCGGCCGTGAATAAACACCTCAAGCGCCTTCACACAGTTTGTAATTTTTTTTTTTTTTTTTCATTTTTTGTACACCAGAGGGTGCTATCGCCTTACTAAATAATAATGTTTCATTGACAATAGGCCTATAAGTGCTATTAGTATTGTTCTTACTGCTAATTGAAAGGTTTATTTCATGTTATGGTTTATTTTATGGTATAGAAAATTAGGTTAAAATAAGGTTAAAAGGTCATAAATATATACAGTATATACAGTGATTGCACTCAAGGGAGAGATTGTCAATGATAAGGTAATAAGGTAAAGGCAATTCATATAGGCAATTCATTGTTATATAAATAAGGTTTAAAAGGAAAAAGGTGAAAAGTTTTTGTTAATTTCTAATTGTGTTGCTTTATTTGTGTGTACCGTAGCTCTTACAGTGTGTTTACATCAAGGATGGAATAAAAGTTGTAAACCATCAGTTTAAGAGACCATCTTTTCAATCGGGATGCTACACTAGTTAATTCTATCAGCATTTGAACTCATTGTTTATTTGTGATTTATTATTGTTATTTACGTGTTTATTTGTACTTTAATAAATAATTTGAGTGTTCCAATATGTTTTTTGTGAATTGATAAGCGTCAACAAAAATTTCGTTGCTAAATTAGTAAAAAAAATAAATACATAAAAATTAATGATTAGATTAGTCGACTAATCGTAAAAATAGTCGGCTGACTAATCGGGAGAAAATTAGTCGTTTGGGACAGCCCTAAAGGAAACCCTGTTGCTTTGCCAAGTAACTAATTACTCTGACATTCAGGTAGCTGAGTTACTAACTCAATTACATTTTGGGAGAAGTCATTTGTAACTGTAATTTAGGGCTGCAGCTATCGAATATTTTAGTAATCGAGTAATCGGATAAAACAAATATATTTTTAGGTGAAGAGCAATTATAAATATACATGAGAAAACAAGACATTTTATCATTTTCAGTCAATCAATGTCTTTATTTTTGATGTATATTGTTAAAAACAGCCAACAATTGTATCTCAGATGTAACTAGAATTTTAAAAAATGACTAATTCACTGCTTTCACTCAAAAAACCTTTAATCTTATTTTTTAAAAGTATATATATATTATATAATATATATATATAAACACACCTAAAAATGCCTTTACGCTTGATAACACACATCACTTAAAAGTTAGGATTTTTTCCCACGTTTTTCAATTAAATATCTATTTGTGTCAAGCCATTTTTAAGTTCTAGTTAAGTTTTAAGTTAGTCTAAACCAGGGGTCCCCAAACTACGGCCCGCGGGCCGGATACGGCCCGCAGCCACATTTGGTCCGGCCCCCTGAACAAAAAAAAAAAAAAAAAAATTGTAAAAAAAAAAAAAAAAAAAAAAAAAAAAAAAAAAATTTTTTTTTTTTTTTTTTTTCAATAGTTATTTATGTCCTGGCTTTTTTCTGTGAAGAACTGAGCAATGGTTATTTGGTTATTATCTATTTAATTAATACAGTATTATTATATTATATTATATTATATTATATTATATTATATTATATTATATTATATTATATTATATTATTTTATATTATATTATATTCAGGGGTGCACATAAGTGGTCCGCACATGCGTACTGGACGTAGACAAACGCGCTGGCCCTCAACGGCTTCCATACGCTTTTGCGTACCGATGGCTGACCACTATTTGCGGCGGACACGAGAAAATAACTTCTCAAAATGTCGATGAGGAAGGCCACACTGAGTAATTACTTCCGTGTTCCCCCACCCCCGTCAAAAGACAGACAGACGACAGAGACGTCACCGGAGCTACCGAAAAAAAGGACTTTTGCTGAAAAGTGGCTACAGGAGGTACCATGGCTAGAAGTGAATGATGCTCGCACGGAAATGCGGTACAAAATGTGCCGTGAGAATCCCAATGTCGCCGATTAGAGCAACGCATTTTATGTAGGGTCAAAGAATTTCAGCCATCCAAACTTTGAAAAGCACGAAAAAAACAGAGAGCATGTGGCAATTAAGCAAACTATCGATGTCAAACAGGACCCCACTCGCCCTATGGACATGTGGCGGAATAGGGCGGAATAAAGGTAATGAACAGCGACATTCACTGACAAACGTGTTTTTGCTCGCATTTTACAAAGCTAAACATACACGTTCAATGAGGTCTTATGAGGAGGACATCCCACTTTTAAAAAGGCTTGGAGTTAATGTGGGAGCCGCATAATGCCCTTTATTTTGAATTGGTGCTTTTATGTTTATTTCTTTACATTTCACTTAAAAGTAATGGCAATTTTGTTGTGCCAGTTGATGTTAATCAAGCATTAACTGTTAATATAATTAATCAAAGTTAATTGGCTCTAAGTAAAGCTTGTCATAAATTTATCGAATCAGGTGGGTCGGCTCCCAAGCTCAATGAGGACCAAGTCACATCTCCAGGTCCTCCTCTGAGAACCTGGGCAAAAAAATTATGTGCACCCCTGATTATATTATATTGTATTATATTATATAATATTATATTATATTAAGGGCTGTCAAAGTTATCGCGTTAACGGGCGGTAATTAATTTTTTTCATTAATCACGTTAAAATATTTGACGCAATTAACGCATATGCCCCGCTCAAACAGATTAAAATGACAGCAGTGTCATGTCCACTTGTTACTTGTGTTTTTTGTCTCCCTCTGCTGGCGCTTGGGGGCGACTGATTTTATGCACCATGAGCATTGTGTAATTCTTGACATCAACAATGGTGAGCTACTAGTTAATTTTTTTGATTGAAAATTTTACCAATTTTATTAAAACGAAAACATTAAGAGGGGTTTTAACATAAAATTTCTATAATTTGTACTAAAATCTATCTTTTAAGAACTACAAGTCGTTCTATCCAGGGATTGCTTTGACAGAATATTAATGTTAATGCCATCTTATTGATTTATTGTTATAATAAACAAATAGAGTACTTATGTACAGTATGTTGAATGTATATATCCGTCTTGTGTCTTATCTTTCCATTCCAACAATAATTTACAGAAAAATAAGGCATATTTTAGAGATGTTTGAATTGCGATTCATTACGATTAATTTTTAAGCTGTGATTAACTCGCTTAAAAATTTTAATCGTTTGACAGCCCTAATTATATTATATTATACTATATTATATTATATCATTTTTATTTTATTTACTTTGGTTCCGTGAAGAATCCAGAAAGGGTTATTTGATTGTGGCTTTCTGAAAAACAATACATTTTTACATTTAGGCACTCCTGCAATCGTCACACTTTTTCTGTTACAAACTGACCCCGGCCCCTCATCAGAGAAGAGAAAGGTTATGTGGCCCTCACAGGAAAAAGTTTGGGGACCCCTGGTCTAAACTGTAAGTCCTGATAGGATTTTGAGTTTTTGCACTGTTCAAAATAAATGTATGATACAGGCTGTATTGGAGCACATTAGGGACTAGTGCTACTTGGTGTTTTATCCAGCAATGACTACTGAGCTAAAATTGATAGTTAGCATTATTGAGTTTTTATTTTACACCCTCATCACTCCACAACGCTATGTTGTGTAAAGCCTGTATGAAAGACACGTTAGCCACGCATCGAAAGCGGTCTTAATTAATTGAAACCTAGCCCTCCGCAATGCTAACGTAAGGTGAGCTAGTAGTGACAGTAACGTTAATCTTATATATTAGCGCTTAACGCTCTTTATTAGCGCTTAGCGCTCTACTGCTTTAAGATGGCGGCTGTTTGCTAACGCTGCCCAGACGCGGCCTAGTCTTTCACTGTGCATCTAGTTCAACATACATGTGATCTCTATGAGACGCACCAGATGCTATCTGTTACCAATGTAGCATTGTGCGGGCTAGTATTTAGCAACGTCGGTGTCATTTGTGGCGGCTGTCGGCTGCGGTAAGTTTTTTTTTTTTCCCCCTTTATCCTCTCCGCACGTGACAGCGCGTTGTCCCGCATTAAAAGTAGTCCTAGCAAAACGTGATGCTTAGAGCTGTCAAAATAAACGATTACTCGAGGTGAATAAAATTACTCGGATCAGTTTTTAAACTCGAGTTACTCGAGTTGCTCGAGTATTCGTTTCAGCTCTACTGTAATTAATTACTTATTTAAAGTAAGATTAACAAGACTGGTGAACACAAAACGGACTTCCCGACCCCAGGTCTAGAAGCTGTAGTAATTCGGAAATTTCCCGCTGGCGAGTAATGAGTTTCCATTTCAGAGGTAAACCACGCGGGGCATGACGTAACACATGACTCTGCTCCTTTCTATGCATGCGTAGTTCGCGCAAATGCAGGCGTACCTTGCAGAAGCTGGGGGCCTTAAACGTAGTTGGGACAGGTATAAAAATGACAAAATACCCTGGAGAAAATTATCAGTCCTAGAGTAGACGTAGCCTAAATCTATCCAAAACAATGCATTATATGTCATTGTACTGTCCTCGCCACATTGTTGGAGCCAAGTCCTAGCTATACCGTGAGCTAAGCTCCGTAATGACAATGTCAGACGTCCGTGTGGTTTGCTGACTTCATTCAGCTGCTCATAATATCAACACTTGCAGAATGAAACTAAAATCAAAATGAAATTAAATCAATTTCATCTTCGACAGCAATTCAAATTTGTGGTTATAAGTAGCTGCTGATACAACAACACACAAACCATTAGCATGTATCTGTTAGGGCCCAAATACACCAGATGCATGATTGTTGCGGTTCCGGTCCGGTTCAGTGTTGACTGCGTGCCACGCAGTACGTCAAAAACAGGCAAATCATACCAGCTGCGCACGGCTGCGGTTAGGGTTTGAGGCTAGGGTTAGAGTCTGTACTCATCAGAGAAGCAAAGAGAGAGCACATTGTTTCTTTGCATATTGATATTTTAGTTGTGTCTGTTAATTGCAGATTGACTGCATCATGTTGAGATCAGGGCTCCGTGTGTGGGGGCCGCGGGGGCTATTATGCCCTTGGTTGTGTCGGTGGGCTTATACCTTTGTGCACGTTCAAAAATATATGGCACATAACATCTCATAGAGCTTTTATAAACAACTGTTAAATAATTTGTAATATTTATAAAATGGATAGCGAATAATATAATACATAAAAAAAAACAGCGTATTTAAAATTGGTGTCTCAACACTGCAGATTTCTGTGCCCAGCGCAAACTGTTGGTTTTTCTATGAAACGTCAAGTAAAATGTAGGACAGAAAAAAGAGAAACGTCTCCAATAGACCACCAGGTCGAAACTTGTGGGTGTCTCTTTATTCTCTTTCGTACTTTTCCCGCTCGACTCTGCATACAAACCGACATTGTGTGTGCGCCGGGCACGAGAATTTCTGCAGTGGAACCATACGCTGCATTTTTCTCGCTCAAAGTTGTCAGCACGTCGTGTGTTTGATATCATTGCCATAAAAACAAACATAATAGGACACCTTGCAGCTTCCTTTTTAATGCTGTCCTTATAATACCGATCTGCTGCATCGTAAATCACATTGTGACTTTCCACCTCCATGATAAAACGTTCTTCGTCCATCTTCGCTGGTGTTTAAACCGTGAATAAGCAACTGGGCTGTTGTCCAGCAAAAATAGAAAGTAGCCTAAACCATCTGGCGAGGTGCGGCACGCCGGAGATGGTCCGCAGTCAATCTGGAGCACTGACGCGGCCGGTATACGTTGAACAATAGGATATAATGGGGACGGATTGGCTTCGGCGCTATTTTTTACCGGAGTCGGACCGGAACCGGAACGATCATGCATCTGGTGTATTTGGGCCCTTAGTGTCTGCACATCATCAAAAACAATCACATAAACTCGCCCCAAGTATTCGACCACAATTGAAAACTCATAATAAACAGTACAAAAGGTGTTACCGTATTGGCCTGAATATAAGACGGCCCTGATTATAAGACGACCCCCTCTTTTTCAAGACTCAAGTTTGAAAAAAAGACTTGTTGAACACCAAATTAATCTTTATACAGAAAATAATTACAGTACATCTGAAACAAATGATTATAACAATATATTTGAGAGAAAAAGCATGCTATTTTGCATTATTCAAATCTTAATATCTGAACATTTAAATAAGTAAACTAAAGTGCAATCACATTCGTAAATGATGAATGGCTTCTGGTTTCTGAAATGTAAATAAACCAATCTATTGTGATAAAACAAAATTGCAATAGCTGCATTAACCATCAAAGTGAGGTCTAACTGTAACTGTAGTCCTGAAACAAATCTGAATAAAGAAAAACATTGCAATAAAATAATGCAAACTGGTTAAACTTGAGAGTAGCTTAGATATGTCATGACAGAACATTACTCAAGTTCAGCATTCGCTTCAATGATATCTGGCGCCATCTAGCGTCGTGAATGGGTGTAATATCTAGACCCCGAATATAAGACGACTCCCACTTTTTCAGTCTTATTTCAATGCAAAAAAACACTTTTATTCGGGCCAATACGGTATATAAAGGTGTTGCCTCTGTGGATGCTTCACAAGCAACAAATGTGCGCGCAGGCTTCCAGCTGTCATCTTTGCCCTCTCTCTCTCTCTCACTCGACTGCGCGACTCGCTTCTTCGTGTGTGCGCGTACGCTCTTGCTCGTGGGCGCAAATATGTTTTTCTTCGTGTGTAAATGCGCTCTTACTCGCGTGCGGAAGTACTACCTGCTCTACGCTTCCTGCGCCAAAATAAAAGCATGCATCACAAAACAAAAGTCAACATTAAAAAAACCACACACACACAGACACACACAAAAAAAAAACGAGACTCTGGCATCGTAGAGTTGAAATCGCGTAAATCCGGTATGTCGTAACCTGGGGACTACCTGTATACAGTTATGCACCGATTAAATAAATTTGAGGTTGTGAATTCATACATAAGGTGCACTGGATTAGAAGATGCACTATCAATTTTGGGGAAAAGGAAAGGATTTTTAAGTGGGCCTTGTAGTCCGAAGAATATGGTGGTGAATTGTGAGTTAGCGTATCCAAAATACATTTATGTGCACGTGTGTGTGTGTGTGTGTGTCTTACCTCAGCTGATTCCAAGTCTTTGTTGTAAGCTTTAGGCGGAAACCTCATGGCCTAAACAAGAGTCACAAAGTTAAAACTCCGCTATTGAAGCCAGACACGAGTGATTTAGTGCGTGCCTGCGTGCATACCTTAACCGACATGTTGTGAATGTCGAGGCAGAAGGAGATCCTCTGGTGGAAGGCCAGCTGAGGTTCTCTGGTGCCGTAAATGTCCATTGTCTCTTTGGACTGGACGAAGCCCTTCTCGTGGTTGATGCTCGCCTCGATCACGCCGTCTCGGATGGCCTGCGCGGACGGGTGTTATTTCTACGTGTGTATTTGGGTGTAGGGCTGCTTCAATTAAGTGACTAATTACTGATTAGCAAATGAGATTTTAATATTCAATGAATTGTTTAGAGTCGTGCTTGACCTCAGAATTGTCTAAAATCTCTTTTTCTAGACACTTAACTCATTGTTTGACATTGACGGTAATAGATGTCCAATCCATATTGACTGGGAGAGGTTGGCAACAATAGATTATTCAAAATGGATTGGGAGTCTATCGCCGACAATTGCAGTTAAAGAGTTACCAGTAAATATTCTATTGATTAATTGTTTTCATGTTTTATATCTAATAAATGAATAAATATTAATATTTAAGATGAATCCAATGTATTTCAATAAAAGACAAAAAATAAAAAGCTAAAACTTTGAAATTTATGAAAAAATATGGATATATAAATAAAAAAATAAAGGGGGAAATGGTAAACATTCGGGGTGTGAAAAATATCAATTCTAAGATATGATCTGGGGGTGTAATGTTAAGCATTTAGTTTCTTTGACATAGGGTGGGAATTGAAGTTCACTGTCACGAGTTGACAGGGGCACTATTAAGCGTTACATCGGCTTATCTGATGAACACTACAGAGTACAGACAACTTTTCAGTACCTCTGATTAAGATCAACAAGGAAACATCTCAAGTGCATAGTGCATCGAAGAATTGAAGCTGAACATATCGCGATATTACATCGCGCAATTCTCGTATCGATTCAAAATCTGACTATCAATCCTTACACAGGGTCTCTGCAGGTTTCAACAAGCCAAATTTAAAGACTTTTTAAGAACACAGTGAATACAGTTTGAGACTTATTACACAACAATACCCGCAAAAAAAAAAACAAAACATGGGAATCGAATCGAATTGTGACTTGTTAATCGTGATACGAATCGTATCTCCCGATGAGTCAATATGCACCACTAGTAATTATTGTCTTATAAAAATGAAAAATAAACAAAAAATGCTGATTTTTAATTTTAAAAAAATTGGAACAAATTTTTTAAAAAAATTATATTTAAACTATATTTGAAAATATGTCTATTTTCAAGGTCAAAAGAAAAAAAGTTAAATCTCTTTTATACTTAAAAAATAACAGAATGGAAAAAAAAAGACCACCAAAGACCACCAGTCAGATGAGAAACATCTCAAAACTTGACCAAAGGTGTATTTAGTAGGGCTGTCAAATTTTTTGCGTTAACGGGCAGTAATTAATTTTGAAAAATTATTCATATTAATATATTTAACGCATTTAACGCATGCGTGGAACGACCCACACATGCATTATCGCAAACAGACTACAATGGCGCCGTTTTATGTATATTGAGAGCTAAGAGGTAGAGACAAACGAGTTGAGTGGACACAGGCATTCATTGGGGCTGCGCTACTTATTGGCATAAGCTTTGGCATCTCTTCCACAAAAATTATAACTACTGTAGCGAGCAACGTGGGGAAGAATGACAGGAGTTATTCTTTTTCTTAACACCCTGTATTGAAAAAAACGCAGAGAAGATATACCATTTGCAGCCACCACTGATAGTCATGGTTGCCCAACTTCCCATCATGCATTTGGGCGGAACAGTTAAGTCGCTACAGTATCACTTACTGAAAGCACAACAAAAATAATATTCTTCTCTCACATAAAAATAATGTTCACGAAAAGAAAAGCGCTCAATTCAAAGAAAACTGGCAATCCCAATAAAAATAGCTATGCAAAATAATACTCAGACTTTGGTCAAACTATTCAAACATTTCGTTTAGCTCAACAAATACACTAGATGGCAATATTTAGTCACAATATACGTCTCGTACGTTGTGAAGTCAACACTCAAATGAACATAAGGTACAATGAACCCGGAAACTCCGGCGTCAGTCGAGGGGCAAAATGCACTAGGAAAACTTGGCCAGATCTGTAATTTAAAACTCAGCCTTGACACCTTGCGGTGTATTTCAATCACTACCTTCCACAATGGCGAGCTATTAGTTTATTTTTTGATTGAAAATTTTGCTAATTTTATTAAAACGAAAACATACAGAGGGGGTTTAATATAAAATTACTATAACTTGTATTCACATTTATCTTTTAAGAATTACAAGTCTTTCTATCCGTGGATCCCTTTCACAGAAAGAATGTTAATAATGTTAATGCCATCGTGTGGATTTATTGTTATAATAAACAAATACAGTACTTATGTACAGTATGTTGAATGTATTGTAAAGATAATGTCTTTATCTTTCCATTCCAACAATAATTTACAGAAAAATATGGCATATTTTGGAGATGGTTTGAATTGAGATTAATTACAATTAATTAGTTTTAAAGCTGTGATTAACTCGTTTAAAAATTTTAATCGTTTGACAGCCCTAGTATTTACAGATGACACTTTTTCGTTTAGAAAAAGGAAAAATTCTGTAAACATTACATATTTTTCATTTGCACAGTGGCGTGTGCGAAGCAGGGGACGTTACCTTAGCCACGATGAACTCGGCGTCCTCGGGACTGTCCAGCTGCAACTTGACGGCGATGTCGGCCAGCGAGATGCGCGAGTACGACAGGCTGATCATACGCACGCCTGCGGACAAAAACGCGTTTCACTCCCGCCCTGCTCCGTCACAGTATCTCAGTATTCTCACCTGTCTTGATGACGTTGTGTCGCAGGCGGATGATGAGCGTGTACGTGCCATCGGCCTGGAACTTCTCGCCGAACTGCTCCAACGCTTGGTTGAACTTGGACAGGTTGCCCGTTCTGACCGCTGGGCACAAATGTCACGAATGTGTGAACGATACGACTCTCACGATAACAATAATCTCAAAATATGGCGATACAGCAGTTATCGATACATGGGTCAGGATATATGAATTGAATTGAGTATCATTTGTAGACATCCAATCCATTTGAACTTCAAATGGATTAGACGTCTATGGTGGTAATGTCAACCAATGAGTTTAATTATGGGGCATTTCAGGTCATTTGCTGTTGATTTTCTGTTACTTTGTGGCTGATTTTGGGGCATTTCTAGGTTACAGATCAGGAAATGACCCTAGAATCTTCCAAAATGTATAGGCAGAAAACAGAAAGTGACCTGCAAATGCCCATAAATGGAAAGACTGGCAGCGAATGCCCTGGTTTCGAATTAACAAACGTTCATTCACCCCCTCCTCCCCTCAGTCTAAATAGATCGGGCGTCTAGCACCGTCAAGGGCGGCCATTGAGTTAGCAGAGACACTATTTTAGTGGAAGATTTTGGTAACAACTTGTTGGTTGCTAATTGATATGATTCTTGGCTGGAGCAAATGGATAACTTTTGGGATACAAAGTATCATGATATGCAGTATACAGTGAGGAGCAGATGTATTTGCATACTTCACAGTGGGGATGGTGTTCTTGGGATTGTACTTAACCTTCTTTGCCTCCACACACGATGACGAGGAGTAAAATTTCCACCAAAAAGTTCTACTTTAATCTCATCTGACCACATATGCATCATTCAGATGGTCCCTGGCGAACTTCAGATGGGCCTTCACATGTACTGGCTACAACAGAGGAACCTCCTGAGCAATGCAGGATTTTAAACCATTGCATTGTGTTCTACTAACAGTAGCCTTTGAAACTGTGCATCCAGCTCTCTTCTGGTCATTGACCAGCTCCTGCTGTGTAATTCTAGGCCTAGCCCTCACATTTCTCATCATGAGTGATGCCCCGTGAGGAGAGATTTTACATGGAGCCCCAGTCCGAGGTAGATTATCTGTCATGTTTAGCCTTTTCCATGTTCCAACAATTGCTGCAACCGGTGATTTATTCTCACCAAGCTGCTTTACAATTGTCCCATAGCTTTGTGGAGCTCAACAGTTTTTTTCTCTGGTGTCTTTCCAAAGCTCTCCGGTACCAGTTGGATTATGACCAACTGTGGGGTGCACAGGTGACAATATTGAGCTCAAACTGGTTGTAGGTGGTTACTCATGGGATAAAGGTGGACTTTTTTAAGGTAGACCGATAACTCTTTGAGTGTCATAATTATTGCTGATTCTCAGCGGTACAAATACTTATTTCAAATAAATAATTTAAAAAAACATACAATGTGTGTTCAGGATTTTTTGGGATTATGTCTCTATAAGTGGAAATGCATCTATGATTGAAATTTCAGACCTCTACCTATTTTCCAAGTGGGTGAACTTGCAAAATCACAAAGGATGCTAATACTTATGCTCCTCACTGAATATCACCAGTTTGATATTTTGTCACACCCCATGTGTAAACTAATTATTTGGCTGCCAATGATGGCGATAGATGTTCAATCTATTTAGACTGGGAGGGGCGAATAAAAAAGGATTGGACGTCTAGCATTGTCAATAGGTGTTCATCATCTAAGAATTTAAGGGAAATCTACTTAAAACCTTTACCTAACATGACTAATAGGAAGCTATTTAGGGGGGGGGGTTTCCAATGTGGTGAAGCCGATGTCATTACTGACCCTGAGTGAGCAGGAAGTAGGGCATCAGTGACCTCTTGAGTGACGGCTGCCTGAACTGAAGCCTGTCGGGAATTTCGCCCAGCAACAACTCCACCACAATCAGAAGCTTGTGCACCTAAAAACATACGCACGTTAAGTCTTGACTTACTCAGGCGGACGTCATTACACGCACGCCTACCGTCTGCTTGAAGCCCACCGCCGTGTGTTGGGGGGCTTTCCTGAGCGCGTTGGTTAAAGTCCGGCGAGCCTCCGAATACTCCAGCTGGATGGCTTTAATGCGACCTGTAAAGTAAAAAAATAAATAAATAAAACATCAGAAACCTTATTTTGGATTAAACTATTTTGCTAGAATTAGGGCTGCTGTGTTTAAGTGACAACCAATTGATTGTCTAATGAATCATAAAACTATTTGGATTTGGATCAATGAATCGTTTGGATTTTTGATCCCCCAGTTTTAGCCAATTTTTTTCTTTGTAAAAGAAAAAATCAAAACATTGAAAAAAAATTATCATTCAATAACTATCTTTCATCTTCTGAACTGCTTATCCTCACAAGAGTCGCGGGGGTACTGGAGCCTATTCAATAACTATATTCCAAGTTAAAATTTAATATATATCCGTCACAGGCAATGACAGCCATGATTTCATTTTTTTTTTTTTTTTAATCAACTGTTGTCAAAAAGGACAAAACAGTCATCTTTTACGGCAGCAGCTATCGATTATTTTAGTAGTTGATTAATCTATCAACTAGTTAGTTTGAATAATCGAGTAATTGGGTTAGGAACTATTAATGTGTTGCAGAATAAATTTAAGGAGATGTAAAACTAAGGCTTGCTAAGATTGCACTTTCTAAAGAGCATTAAACGCGAATACTAGTGATGCACGATAATTATCGGTCGGATAATAGGAATTATGACGTCATCCCAATAAATCCAATAACATATATTATCTGGCCTATTGATATTATTTTTGGCACGGTGTCAGTGGATTGGGATGTGTGCCTTTGTTTTCAATCCTGTTTTGTTACTGTTCTAGAGGCCTTATTTTTCCATCACTGACTGATGAACCTTACTATGGCAATTAGCAAATGTTTGCATTTTACAGTGTTATGTTTACAAGTTATTGAGAGGCCTTTTAGTTATTGATAGGCTTGCTGTCCTATAATTGCCAGGTTAATAAAGTTGTTTCATGAACCAAGACGACAAAAGTCTCCTCTCCTGTTGCACCAAATGTTTTATCTGCTGACAAAGCACAATACCTGTTGGGTTTCTGTTTTAGTTCTGTGCTTATTGTTCAGGGGAACACATCGCCAATGATATTAACTGATTGATTGTGATTGACACAAATTGTATTTATTTGAAAAAATTAATATGGGCACTTTATTTGAACTCAAAACTGTTATCGTCTTTGTTTTGTTGCTTATAATAATGTTCATGTCATCATGAAAAATTCTGGTTAGGTCAAAGGCAAATCTATGCTGAATCCACCACTAGTATTTTTGACCTACAGGTGTTCAAAAACTCAGGTGAATATACATTGAAAAATTACATATATATTATCAGTTATCGTATCGGTGTCGGCTTTAAGGAGCAGGAAGTTATCAGTTTCAAAAAATGGATATCGTGCAACCCTAGCGAATGAAGAATGAAAGTCCCGAGAATTTCTTCAAAATATGCAGAATTTCACTTTCATTTAAAAATTAATAAAAAATACCCGATCTTAGCCTCAAACTGTATAAAATAATGAGGATCCAAGTACAACAAAAGCACAATTGGCTAACTTGCATAGCAAAGGTCCGTGAGTTTCAATGCTATAAATGCTAATGTTTGTTTTTTTTACAATGCTCTTACCAAATTGTTAAACACATTCCCATAAAAAATGGCTAAATAGTAGGGGTGTAACGGTACACAAAAATCTCGGTTCGATACGTACCTCGGTTTTGAGGTCACGGTTCGGTTCATTTTCGGTACAGTAAGAAAACAAAATGCTAAATATAAATGTGCTGGTTGTTTTTTTTTGTTTTTTTTTTTACACACTTTTGTGCTTTTAACAATAGGAACAGTAACCTAAACAAAGCTAGAATTCTGCTCAAAAAGTAGCGGGTATTTAAAGATAATAATCCAACAACAATTTGCCTTTCAGACCCCGCGTATTGGTCTGCTTTCTTTCTGAAAGAAAGAAGAAAAAAGAAGTCCTGTGCTAAAGAGAAAAGCAATCCCAATGACAAAGATTCTAACATATATTTTACAAATGAAATGCCTCAATGATTTTTTTTTTCTTATGATCGGTTTTCAAAAGCTTTATTGGTGGATTTTCTCAAGTTAAAGCGCCATACAGAAATTAATAAATTTAATTGTGTAAGCAGGATCTGTGTATTATTATTTAATTACAGGTGTTTTAGCTCATTTTGATTTATTTTATTTAAATGGGCTATTATTTATTTTATTATGTGTTTGTATTTTACAAATGTGATGTAGTATTCGTTTATATTGTATATTTTATGTAGTATAACTAGTTCCTATGTGAATATTAGTTCCCACTTGTTTTGTTGTGGTAGGAGGGTTTTGTATTGAACACGGGGCCATGTTGGTTATTATTATAGCGGAGAAGACAACTGTAAATCAACAAAGACGAGTCAACTGTGCCCCGATCTACCACTCAAGAGATCTGATGGACTCAAAAAGTGGGTTACGATTGCATATTAGTTTGAAAATCGACCGGACCCACCGTATTTTTACACAAGTGACTTCCAGTCTGCTAGCTAGTAGTATTGACGCAGGAGGGCCGCGTCTCGCGTCAAATAATAAACTCTGCCGTTCTTTTCGCGTGCATCGCGTTGAGCAGCTTCTGGGACGCGTCTAACTTGCGGCCGCACTGCGACTGGAGTGCATTGGCTGACTGACTTGAACGGCCGTGTTTCTCGCGGCGGCCACGTTGTCGCGCCGTTGACGTTTCTTACTGTCCTACCGTGTTAGTCCTCATTATAGTAGAGAAGACAGAGTAAATATAATCTACACAAAGAAACTAACCCGATCGACTAACAGCCTCGAAAAGTAAGGGTTACATTACGTCAGAAACTCGTTCGGTACGCCTCCGTTCCGAACCGAACACCAAGTACCGAAACGGCTCAATACTAATACATGTACCGTTACACCCTTACTAAATATACCAATAAACTAAATTACAAACGCATTAAAAAAACATTAGTGCAAACAAAAAAATGGATTCAGCCATGTTAAATGAGTTATGTCATATTCACTGTTGCCACTAGAGGGCAGTGTATCCACCCAAATCAAGAAAACTAAATGCAAACATTCAAAACAAACCATGACAACGCTACTCTAACTAAACAAATAATCGAAGCAGCAAATTACTCGAATTAATCGTTGCAGCACTATTATCTTTTTTATTACTAAAATGAAATACATATATCAGTTTCAAATATATATTAAAACATTGTATATATTCTTTTACAAATTGTTCAAATTATATTTGTCAAAAAAAAAAAAACATTAAATTTTCTTTTTTTAACTTTAATTTTTGTTGTCCTGAATGAACGCAGATGATTATTTTCATAATGAATCAGAATGAGATGTTTTCAAATATCTGCTTTGTTATGTAAAACGGACAGCGTTACACAGTTCCATGATATTTATTGTCCTACTTTTCTCAACACAGTTTTTTGTTCCAAATCCACATTTCCAGCTCAAATGAAAAGCTCAAGAGTAATATAACAAGAATTAACATGTGATTTATACAAGCATATGATCGACTCATCACAAAAACAATCAGTGATAAATTGACGATCAGCATAATTGTTTGTGCCAGCCCAAGCTTTCATTAGGCAAGCGTGCATCTTACCAGTGTAGTAAAGATATCGGGCCCACTCGTTGTTGTTGGCAAGTTCGGGAAAGACAGACTTGGACACAAGCTTCTCGGCCTGATCGTAGAGGTTGAAGTTGAGGTAGTTCCTCAGCAGCAGGTTGAGGAGAACCGCTTGGCCGTCAGCGTCGTGACGCAGCGTGGCAGTGCGCAGACGCGTGTGCAGGAAGCTGACGGAGGAAGGAGGACGGCGTCCAAATCACTCCCAATGGAAAGAGGGCAAGGGGAGGGAATACCTGCGGATGCTGTCCAGCTGATTGAGGAACTCGTAGACGCGCGCGTGGTAGTAGTAGCACTTGGCGGCCACCAGGTCCAGAGCTCGGCGGTTCTTGGGGGCCATCTTCTGCAGCAGGTCGTCAGAAACCTTCTGAGCCTGAAATACAGTCACATTGTGGCTTTTGCTGGAAACGATCATGTAATAGCCAAGCGTTTGTCCGCCATCACGACCCAAGAACAGAAGCTTACAGTGTTTCCCACAGGATTTTAGGAGACTGTGGTGGGAGGGTCTCTGACCATAGGATTTTTTGAAACTGTGGTGGTGGGCTGCATCGGAGTCGGACAGCCACACCATGTCATGCCACGGCGAATTTTTTTTTTTTTTTCAGTATTTTTTCCCCCCAAGAAGAACCATAACGATATATTTGAAATATTTCATTAGCTAGGCTAATGTTATAGCTCTCAGCTACGGTACATGTATGTAAAATGCGTTGCTGAGTACAGCTACGTTACCCTATGTAATAATGCGACTTTTTTTCTCGTAGCATTAGTACGACTTACATCTCGTAGTGACTCAGGGTTGGCAAACTGTTGAAAAGAGCCATATTTGACCCCCCCCCCCCCAAAAAAAACCTGATACAGTATGTCTGGAGCAGCAAAAAATTAAAAGCCTTGTACAAGCCTTATAATTATCAATACTAGCTATATTAGCCTACTATAAAAATGACTAAGTTGGCTAGAAATACATAATTAGCCTTCATGATTAAATGTTTATTTTCCCTGCAGTGGATCCTATAGCGCACCACGTGACTACTCTGTTGTACGATGACACCACAAGTTTAACTTCATTACAATATTAATGAATTGAAAGAATGTTTGTATCAATTTTGTCCTCCTAGAAATCCTATTAAAACAAAAAATATATTTCCCTCCCCCATCTTTTTCCATTTAAAAAAAAAAAAAAAAAAAAAAAAAAGCTCCGAAGCAGCACTAAAGAGCCGCATGCGGCCCAAGAGCCGCGGGTTTCAGACCGCCGTCGTAGCCCTCCTTTTTTCTTTTTATTTGACCCTCATAAGTACTACATTACCACAACAATAACAGTCTTTCTGTCAACTGACCCATTTACAGGACAGGGGGAATTCTAATGGCCGTGTAAAGAGTTTTTCTTGATTCGGTGAGAAGGTGAATAGTTTTTTCCCCGTTGTTCGTGAACTAAATTTCCACACAAACGCACATCGAGGTACCATTAACTTAGCAAGGAGAGGTAAGAGAGTCATTTTTCGAGTGTCCCAGAGCTCGCGAAATTGTGTGTGTGTGTGTGTGTGTGGGGGGGGGCGCATTTATCCAACTTTCGTCAGCCATAATTGTCTGAAGTTGGCGCGTCGGTGTTGTGCCGAAAAATAGCCACTCCACGCGAAATGTCCCCCCGACGGGAGCGCCCACACGTCACTCGTACAAACAGCCTTTTCTTACCAATCGATGGACACGGAAACGACGTTCTTGTACCGTGAATATGTATCATTTTACTCTGCTTGAACTAATAAATACTTTACTGTGACCAACGCTCTGAAAATAGAGCAAGGCTTTATTTTGGGCCCCGCCTCTCCGCGCAAGTTCAATCAAAGTTTGCTTTCCGTCCAAGACGGCCGTCCGCCGCTCACTTTCGCCGAAAAGTCCGATCGAAACTATTGTAATGCCCCGGATATGGGGAAGAAGGAGAGAAGTCTGTATTTGCTTACCCACTCGATTGTGGTAACAATAATAAAGAAAAACAATAACAAAATAACAGCGGGCTGCTACGACATGCGACCGCTATCTCTCGCTATCTCGCTCGTTCTCCCATTCTTCCTACTCGTTCCCCTTGCGTCTCTTAAATAAATAAATAAATAAATAAAATACTACTCTAAAATGTTGCTCTCGCTCGCGCGGGTAGTAGAGTGGAGTGGGCTACAGCTGTGTAATCGGCTGACTGTGGCGGGCCCAAACGAGTGGGAAACACTGAGCTTACCTCGCTGAAGCGCTTGTTGTTGGTCAGGTGTACCACCAGGAGCAGCTGTAAGTACGCCTCCACCTCGGGAAGCAGAGGAGTGGTCGCCGCCTTCCCCGTTCTGGGACGGAACGGCACATCGCCGTCCACCAGGTCCATGGGCTGCGAAAACAATATTGGACAACTTGAAAAGCAAAATCTTGAGCTCCTGTTGTCATTCCGCCGCCGCTCGATGGAGTCGCTGCTGAACCACGGCATTCTTCCATGTTTGGTGTGGTTTGTGTGAGATTTGTGTGTGATTCCTGCTTTACAAGTGAAAATTATGCGACAAAGCGAGGTTTTTAGTAAGCTTGAGAACGATAAACCGATACGACCAGATATCCGGTTTTACATGCGAGCGATTCGGCTGTATCGATAGCAAACTAGCTATTCGACAGTAAAAAGCCAGTAAATCATAGATGTATCGATAGTACAACAAACACTCGGCTATCGCGAGCACAAAAAACGGTTATCAGCGTTCATACCACTGCTTTACTAGTTTTATGTACCAATCGATGTGATATGATTGACTCATGATTAGCTTGCACTATAAAAATGCTGCGCAGTGCCTTCCCCACTGCTTGACCCAAAGGATCGCCGCACTTCAAGTGAGACAGCAAACATCACATAACATGAACAGCCACTACTCAGAGTCGTGGTTGCCTCAACTTCCCATCATGCATTTCGATCGTGACGGGCGTGCCATTACTACGCCAGAGCAAACAAAACCACAGTCGCGCATGCTAAAATAATAGACAAAGAACACGAGCGCTGACGCCAGCTTGCCAGGCGGAAGTTACGAATGACAGCGATGGATTTTCAACGCACGTTGCACTTTGAAGTGAAGACGGCAGCAATATTTGCATGGGACAGAGATCGTGAGTTTTTAACCCTGAAAAATAACCCACTACAATGGCACGACCTGCTGGAGATATTGTTTCCACGAAACGCAGTCTACTTAAACATGAACATGTGGATCAGCTGATCTTCCTCAAGAAAAATCTGCCCTTCAAAAAAGATACGGACAGTGATGAGGAATAAAAATGTGGAAGCACAGGCATAAGTGAATGACTTTGCTGTGTATAAGGTTAAATAATGATTATTGACCTATCTGGCTAAAATACCATGTTTTTATTCCCCCAATTATACCAGAGGTAAAGAATAATAGCATTATGCTTTATTTATTATGATAACACTAGCAGGTTTAATTATTTTCTTCTAGAGCTCCTGCATATAATTTTAGTTTGTAAGATGTCTACATTGAAAGGTTGCACTTAAATTACCTACCTCTTGTGTTCAAAAAAACCAGGAAATACAGAGATTGAATTACTGCACTTTATTGTTGTCTGTCACTGGAGTTTTGATGGTCATCTAGTTGGCCTTTTTTTTTTTTTTTTCATGTCTCAAAAATAAACATACATTGGTATGAACTTTTGTTGTTTAATTTTGCTTGTAGAAATTTGGTCTTTTTTATCCGTTTAAAATACTGTAAGAGCAAACAACAAATGTTTACTATCGTATCGTTTTCACACTATATCGAAAAGTATCGTTATGAAACTGTATCGAATCGTATCGAATCGCTCTGCCTTAAAAATGTATCGTTTTTGAATCGAATCGTAACCTGTGTATCTAGATACGTATCGAATCGGCTTCATACCAGAGATTCCCAACCCTAGTTTTTAGTATATTATTGGATGCAGGGCTGCGACACACCATTATTTTCCATTGCATCTATTGGTGTTAATAAGCGTATTTAACACATTGTCTGCCATTAACAACAATAGACGTTTAATTCATTCAAACTGGATGGAGTGACTGAATGCTCATGTTTCAGTGCCATTGGGCCAATCCATTTTGACTGCAAGGCCTGGCAGCGATCGTCCACGGCAGCCTATGAGTTAACATTTCGTCATACTCTTAAAATAACTGTCATTTTTAAAAAGTCCTTTTTACAATGATTATTCAGTCAAGATTAAAAAAAAAAAAACACTTTTGAGGTAGGGTACGCACCTCATCCAAGAAAGCGAGCAGGAAGTCTCTGGTGGCGGCGTTGTTGGTGAAGAAGCCGCTGATGGTTTTGTGCAGCACCAGCGTGTTGAGGCGGCGGCTGGTGGACGGCAACGCCCGCAGCGCTCGCAGCACAAAACGCGGCTCTTTGCCCGAAACCGCCTTCTCGATCTGCTTGACGTGCTCCTTGATGTCTACGTTCATTGGGCACAAAAACTTCTTAACATCCCAAAAGTGGTAAAGCAGGGAAACATAAGTGCATATTCCCAAAACAGCAATACAAATGTACATGTTCATTACAGTTTTCGATAGAGAAGCGCACCGAGAAATGACATCATAAGGGTGTGCCGCCAGAATATAGTGGTCCTTCTAAAAAAAATAACATATTGTGATAAAGTTGATTATTTTCTGCAATGTACTGATAAACATTAGACTTTCATATATTTTAGATTCATTACACACAACTGAAGTAGTTCAAGCCTTTTATTGTTTTAATATTGATGATTTTGGCAAAAAAGTCAAGAAAAAACAAAAATCCCTATCTCAAAAAATTTGCATATTATGAAAAGGTACTCCAAAAAAGCTACTAACCTAATCATCTGAATCAATGAATTAACTCAAAACCCCTGCGAAGGATTCCTGAGACTTTTAAAAACTCCCAGCCTGGTTCATTACTCAAAACTGCAATCATGGGCAAGACTGCTGACCTGACTGCTGTCCAGAAGGCCATCAATGACACCCTCAAGCGAGAGGCTAAGACACAGAAAAAAATTTCTGAGCGAATAGGGTGTTCCCAGGGTGCTGTATCAAGGCACCTCAGTGGGAAGTCTGTGGGAAGGAAAAAGTGTGACAGAAAACACTGCACAACCAGAAGAGGTGAAATATTGTGGAGAAGGGCCGATTCCAGACCTTGGAGGACCTGCAGAAACAGTGGACTGAGTCTGAAGAAGAAACATCCAGTGCCATCGTGCACAGGCGTGTGCTGGAAATGGGCAACAGGTGCCGCTTTCCCCAGGTCAAGCCACTTTTGAACGTGAAACAGCGGCAGAAGCGCCTGACCTGGGCTACAAAGAAGCAGCACTGGACTGTTGCTCATTGGTCCAAAGTACTTTTTTTTCCAGATGAAAGCAAATTTTGCATGTCATTCGGAAACCAAGGTACCAGAGTTTGGAGGAAGACTGGGGACAAGGAAATGCCAAAATGCTTGAAGTCCAGTGTCAAGTACCCACAGTCAGTGATGGTCTGGGGTGCCATGTCAGCTGCTGGTGTTGGTCTACTGTGTTTTATCAAGTGCAGGGTCAAAGCAGCTAGCTATCAGGAGATTTTGGAGCACTTCATGCTTCCATATGCTGAAAAGCTTTATGGATATGAAGATTTCATTTTTCAGCACGACCTGGCACCTGCTCACAGTGCCAAAACCACTGGTAAATGGCTTACTGACCATGGCATTACTGTGCTCAATTGGCCTGCCAACTCTCCTGACCTGAACCCCGTAGAGAATCTGTGGGATATTGTGAAGAGGAAGTTGAGAGACACCAGACCCAACACTGTGGATGAGCTTAAGGGCGCTACCGAAGCATCCTGGGCCTCCATAACACCTCAGCAGTGCCACAGGCTGATTGCCTCCATGCCACCCCACAATGAAGCAGTCATTTCTGCAAAAGGATTCCCGACCAAGTATTGACTGCATAGCTGATTAATTAATTGAAGGTTGACTTTTTTGTATTAAAAACACTTTTTTGTATTGGTCGGATGAAATATGCTATATTTTGAGATAGGGATTTTTGTTTTTTCTTGACTTTTTTTTTTTTGCCAAAATCATCAATATTAAAA
Source organism: Corythoichthys intestinalis (assembly GCF_030265065.1). NCBI lineage: Eukaryota > Metazoa > Chordata > Actinopteri > Syngnathiformes > Syngnathidae > Corythoichthys > Corythoichthys intestinalis. The sequence goes on along the minus strand of NC_080410.1, from coordinate 31,298,095 downwards.
CAATAAAAGGTTTGAACTACTTCAATTGTGTGTAATGTATCTAAAATATTTGAAAGTCTAATGTTTATCAGAACATTACAGAAAATAATGAACTTTATCACAATATGCCAATTTTTTTAGAAGGACCTGTATGTACAGTGGTACCTCAACATACATACATGCTTCGACACGCATTCTTTTTGACTTCCGACATAAAATTTGACACGCAATTTCTTTCTGCATCCGACAAAATGCTCAAGGAACATTTCTTTTGCTAATTCTGAGCAGTGATCAACAATAGTTGCGGGCAAATTGTGTTCGGCAACAAATTGTCAGAATAAAATCTCCACTTTCGACACTTTTCATTTTGCAGACTTCATCTTTATGACCGGTGTTGTTAATCTTAATTTTAAAAAGTAATTAATTACAGTTAGAAATTACTTCTGCCAAAAAGTAATTGAGTTAGTAACTCAGTTACCTGAATGTAAGAGTAATTAGCTACTTGGCAAAGTAACTGGTGTTACCTTTCATGTTTTTTTTTCTTCATTTTTTTCCAAAAAAAAAAAACAAACAAAAAAAACATAGTAACCTTGCTATGTTTGGAAGTCATTTAATGTTGTGAATCAACCATTAAAGTTGTTAAAATTGCTCCCGTTTTTGCATTAGTTCCCTTCTGTCTACTTTCAACATGTGAAAGTTTTAAAACTGTTTCATCATTTATAGATAGATTCAAGTCAAGATTTTGCCGATTTAGGAGTATTTTAGATAAAAAGTTACTTAGGTTCGCTGGGAAGGTTCACTACAACAGAGCCTTTCTGAGAAGTCTACTACTTTAAATCGGCGTTACTGTCATTTCACCTGTAATTCTATATGCATGTGATATCTAGGCGTAGATTGTAGGCTGTCGGCTATAGTCAGGACATATTGGAGCCACCTAGCCTAGCATCGCGTTTGCTACGGCGTCACAAAAACACTCTTTTCTCTCCATGTCTCTGACTTTTCTTGCGTCATTTAACCAACGTAGTAACGCATAGTAACGCACATTGTCTCATTGCCGAAACGGTGACAAAATCTGAACGAAGAAAAAAAAAAAACGTAATGCACGAAAAACGTACAGATTTTGAACGTACGGCATACACATTTAAAAATCAGTGCTCACTTGTACAAATTACGCCGAAACTACTGGTGCACGATAATTATTGGTCGGATAATAGGAAGTATGACGTCAATAACATTTATAATAGGACCGATAATATGTACTGTTCTGGCTTTACAGTTTACACACTAGTATGGGAAATCAGTTGACCATTTGTGGGGCATTGCTGCCACCTGCTGGTCAGAATAATTCATTGCATCTATTTTTTGTTACAGTAGTTTGGTTCAATCACTTACACATTGCGGTGTCAAGCGGTAGCATTGACAGTCATGAATTCTTTCTGTTACGTTTCCGCCTCGGAAATATATGTAAGTATTTTATGTTTACTATAACATATGGATGTGCAATATATGTTTACTTCTGTGGTGAAGGGTCATATGTACAGAACTTCATAAGTTGTGTTATAGAAGCCAGCCAATGCTTTAGTAGCTCAAGCTAGTGTGCAATGCTATACATATAATAGTTGTGTATATTGTGTATATAAGTGTATTTTGCAGTTTGTATGTGTATTTTTCTGTTGTACTTTCACAATATTAAGACGAGTGTCTTCCCAGAAAAGCAAGAAAAGACCAAGCCTTGTGGTTTATGGAAGTGGATTCATTCTTAGCTGGCTGTCGGGCAGTGCAGAAATGAAACATACTGTTTTGTTCATGTCATTATAAAAAAATCTGGTGAGATCAAAAGCAAATCTATGTTGAATCCACCACTAGTTTTTTTTTTTTTTTTTAAACCTCCAGGTGTTCAAAAACTCAGGTTATACATTTAAAATTTATATATTTATTATCGGTTATCGATATCGGTATCGGCTTTGAGGAGCAGGACGTTATCGATATCGGTTTCAAAAAAATGGATATTGTGCACCCCTAGCCGAAACCGTACAACTTGACAGGTATGATAATGTATTCTTATGGGAAAATCCTGCTCGACATACGACCATTTCGACTTACAAACAACGTCCTGGAACGAATTGACTTCGTATGTAGAGGTACCACTGTACATGCCAATTAGGACTGCCTAGAACACGAATTACTTAATTGATGATGAATTTATTCCAGTCGACCACGTTCAGATGGATCAGATATCTATCGCTGTCAATGGCAGCGAACAAAAAAATCATGTCTCAATGCCATAGATGGTGCTGGACGTCAAATCCATTTGGACTGGCAATGATGGAAGCAAATTTGATTGGACGGCTGATAATGAGTTCAATTATTGCCCTATATAATAGAAATTCACTCTTTTTTTTAAACTAATAATCCCACTTCTTCAATACAATAAACCGTAATGAACATTTTTTACTATTTGGTGTGGAATTTACTCTTGTGTCATCCCTGTGACAAAAATGTGTCTTCATGTATTCTGATATAAACAGTTAGCAGAATGCGCTAACGTCATGCGCTAACAAGGCTAACCAGGCTAGCGCTCGACTGAGCGTCTCGTGGCCGCCAAGCAAGCAGCCTATGCGGCGTTGGAGCTCGTCGGTCTCGCCCTACCTTCAAGGGTCAAGCTGTCAAGCTCCTTGGGCGGCTTAGTCGAGCAAGCAGCCTCCGCCTCGGGCATGTCGACGTCCTGCGGCTCTGCTACGGTGCCGCTACCACCAGCCTCCTTGGACTTGTCGGCCTTGGCGTCTCGGTCTCGGCCTCCCGCCCGGTCTCGCCGCTTGCTCCCTGTCGTCTCCTTCATCGCTTATGCTGCTGCTCAAAAACGACAAAAAAGAGCAAAAAAAATAGTATTTCTTTTGTTTTCTTACGCGCTCGCTACAATGACTGGCAACTCTGTGGCAGTGCAAAGGATTGTGGGAGAAAACAGACAGCAAAAGACGATCGCAGAGCACGAGATCGGAAAACAGAAAGTACCCCCAATATCGCGGTTCGCTTTTTGCGGTGCCTGTATTTCACTGTTTCTATTTTTACCATGCCTCCTCGATTTTTGGACTATTATATTCTTTCGATAATCCATTTTCTCGATAAATTAATATATGTAAATGTGTTTGTATTGTTTTTAAATGTTTGTTTGTATTCGATTAACCTTTAGATGCATAAGTGGGTCAAAAATGACCCGGTGAGGTTGTTTTCTTGAAATATCTTGGGATTGAAAATTTTTTATCAATTCATATTCCAGGTATTCCGCAAAAAACATGTTTTTGATATAATGCCATTCAAATTTTTGATGAACTTTTTGAACATTTGAAGAAATTGTCATTTTTTTATTACTACCCTAAGCTTCCACAAGTGGGTCAAAAATGACCCACATGCATTTTCTATGGAATCCAATGGGAATCTTTCATTCTTATTATCTTTCATCTTTCATCTTATTCTGTCAGGAATAAATTTACCGTGGACCACACAGACTAGGTATTTAAAAAGTGACATCCCTCCCATTATTTTACACAGCAAAAGCTGATATGTGTACTGTAAGTATTATGTCCATATCGTATTTTGTGTGTGTTTTTCATGACTGTTTTTATAATTATCAAAAAAATTATCTGCTTCATAACTCGCTAGCTAACTAAGGCTAGGTTCATACCGCAGGTCCTATTGCACAATTTCGATTTTTGTCATATCTGTTTTTTTGGCGTGCCCGTTCAGACTGCCTTTGTCCACTGAGGCTGTTCAAGTATCACACATCCGTAGGAGCATTGGAGTAGACAGAAAACCGAGCATTCTCAGACTTATCATCAACACATTTTATTTTTTTATGACTGTTGTCAAGCCCGCTACTTCCCCAAAATCAGCGTTCAAGCTAGGCGCTAATGCACAGCTGCACCGCTACCGTAGCGCCCTATCTCTCTCGCTCTTTACTGACGTTAATTGCTGAATGAATTCCAATTTGGGGGACTTGACATTTCAGACCGCAGCCACATTTTGGAAAAATGTGGCCCGGATGGGATTTTAACCACATACTGTCAGACCTGGATGACGAGGCGGACTCAGCTGCGGAGGTTCAGGCAAAAACTTTTATTTTGAAAACAGGTTCTTCCGCTGACATGCGGGAATGAGAAAAATGTACAAACAAAAAACTCTCCAATGGAGGAATAAGTCAAAGCAACCACGATCAGGGTTCAAACAAAAAAGCACTCCATAAGGGAGGAAAGGGCAAAAACACAAAACGCTCCTAATGGAGGAAAAAGCCAAGATAGCGAAGATGAAAAAATTCAAACACAAAGCGCTCCAATGGAGGATAACATTCAGTAGAACTGCAATAGACTATGACGGTAGGCTATGACGAGAGGCTGACGTAACTGACCTTGGACGAAAGACACTTCTGCACTAGACAAGGGAAACTAAGGCAATATATATACAGGGGGTAATGGGGAACAGGTGGAAACAATAGGTGATTAGGTGACCAGAGGAAGGGCAAGTACGCAGACACAAGGAGGGTGAAGCTTTCAAAATAAAACAGGAAATGACATGACATGACACATATGAAAGTGACCTTGATCGGATTTGAAATGGTCCACTTTTATGCGACTTTTCCTGTTCAGTCGAGTCGGAAAAACACGAAAAAATCGGATTCGTGCATTAAGACCTGTGGTATGACCCTAGCCTAAGTTAGCTAACATTACTGTATATATGTACATTATATATATATATATATATATAAAATAAAAGGAAGGATAAAATTTATTGCTGTTCTTTTTTATTTATTGCTGTTCTTTTTTATTTTATTATTATTATTATTATTTTTAATTAAAAAAAAAGTTAATTTTTATATAATATTTCAAACATGAAATCATTCTTGTGTGGCCCTAAATATAATACCAATTAGTATACAAGTGATTATTCTTCACCAAAATGGCATAAAAACATTTGTTCTAATATGGGTCATTTTTGACCCACTTATGGAAGAGTGTAGGGTCCATTAACTTGTGCATCTAAGGGTTAATAATTAAGCATCATAAATTTTGGCTGCCATTAACGATGATAGACAATTTTGAAGGATAACTGAACCGATAATTAACCGTCAACCCTCTAGGATGGAAGATGGAATGATTGCCTATTGCCTTCAATGAAAGCCAATGAATAAAAAATACCATTTAAATTATTCAAATACAATTTAAAAAAAAATCATTTAAATTTTATGGCTAGTTTCGCCATTTGCTGGGAAGGAGAGCGGTCATCTTGATTTGATCCTGTTGTACTTGAATTTATTCGTTATTCTAACGTTTAATTCATTGGCTACCAGTAACAGTAATAGATATACAAGACCTGACCTAAAAATTAATTGTTTTACGTTGACCATACAGTTACTTGGACATAATGAATTAATCATGGACCTTTCTGATTGCTTTAAGTTATTTAATGAATTCACTCATCAGCTGCCATTGACGGAGATAATCGAATGATCGGTGGAAGTCCTCCAAGTCCAATTCGATTGAACGTTTATCAACATCAATGGCAGCAAAACATGATCATTCAATGCTAGCCGTCCCAGTTCTAACAGATTGGACATTGAGCGCCGTCAATGGCAGTGAATGAGTTCAACTCATGTTTTCAAATAAGAGTGCTAAAAATGAAAGGTCAAATGTTGTTTAGCAGGTGTCAGCTGGGAGGAGTTTGTGTCATCTGCTGCCAGCTGATAGAGAAGATCTCCCTCCCGCTGAGGGCCTCACGCCGTCTTCTGCTCACTTCCTGCATCCATTGATCTTCAGTAGCTTCACCGCATCATGGACGACGACAGCAAAGCAAGCGAGGACCGAGAGGCGGCGTCCTCTACTTCCGATGGTGTCCCCTCGGAGACCACGTCCGGATCAGACTCAGGCGAGGAGATGGTGGCGCCGGCGCCGTTGTTGACATCGGACGGGGAAGAGGCGGCCACGAAGGCAGTGGCGTCCTCGCCGGACGGACGCTTCCTCAAGTTCAACATCGAGATCGGCCGAGGATCCTTCAAGAACGTTTACAAGGGCCTGGACACGGAGACCACGGTGGAGGTGGCCTGGTGCGAACTGCAGGTACGCACACGTTCGGTTCTCAGAACGTCTTCGGAACTCAATGAGGGTAAAAGCCACGCACGTGTATGTGTGACCTTTGCCCTTGTCCAAATGTGCAGGTCGTGCCATACATCGATGGGTTGCCATTGACAGTGGCAGACATCCAATCCATTTTGACTGGGGATGAAATATTTTTTTTTCTTTTATTTTTTTAAAATCAAAATCACTTAAAAGAAAAAGTCAAATAAATACAAAGGAGACGATTACATTTTTTTCTTGATTGTATTTCTAAGAACTAAATAAGAACATCATTAAAATGAAAAATAATTTTACTGTTGTGTAAAATGAAAAATATGAAAAGAACCCCCCCCCCCCCAAAAAAATATACTGTTTTTAATCCATAACCAAAAAAAAAAAAAAAAGAATACTAACTATTAAGAAGCTCAAAAAAGAGGATTTGGGAAATTATGAGATCAACAATTTTCCCAAACAATGCATCAACTCTCAAAATAGTTGTCGATTAATTTAATTATCGATTAGTTTTTGAGTAATCAATTAACTAACTGGCTGTCATTGATAGTAATAGACGTCCAAACCATTTTGACTCGGCTGACTGGCAGCTATTGAATAATTTCAAATCAGAGAATATCTATACTGTAATTAAAAAAAAAAAAAAAAAATTCATTAAAAGTAGATTTAAAAAGGAAACTGGTTTTCTTTACTAAAGACTAAAACACGAAAGACAATATTTCCAGTTTTTTTTTTTTTTTTGGTGCATTTTTATGAAGAAAAATAATACAAACATAAAACGTAAAACAAAAAGAATCATATTTTGTGTTTTTTCTATTTTCTGAATAACTAATACTAAAAAAATAACAAAAATAATATAAAATAAAAATGAATATGAATGAAAGTATTTACTATTACAAAACATGACTTGTACAATTTTGAGGTCAACAAATATCACTGAAAAAACAAAAATAAAACTAAACAAAATGATCGTATTTACTGTTTTTCCCTTTAAAAAAAAAGAATTAATAAAGAGCTAAATGTTTACTGTTAAAATATAGGGTTTGGACAATTGTGAGTTCAACAATGTCTCTAAACGATTCATCGCCAATCAAAATAGTTGTCGATGAATTTTATCATGGATTGGCTGTTGATTTGTCATTAAACTCATTAGCTGCCATTGACAGTAAAAGACATTCAATCCAATCCAATCCTCCCAGTTAAAATGCATGAGACATCTTAGCTAGAGACAAGCTCATTTAAATTCACTGCTGAAGGAGGAAAAGAGCCACATGCGGCTATGAAACCACAGCTTGGATGTCTATCATGGTCAATGGCAATGAAAGACTTAAATGGCCATTGGACGATGCTATTGATGGAATCACACACTTCATCAAGACGCTATTTGTGTGTGTGTACGTGTAGGTGTGTGTATGCTTGTGTGTGATAAAGTGCTTGAGATGACTCGACGCTTTACACGTCATGTGATTGGACGCACGACAGCTGCCCGATGTCGATAAGGTTACACGTAGCAACACACACTCACATGCATATGGATTGACGTCTAATTCAATTGAACTGGAAGTACTGCCAGCGAATGCTCATGTTTCAGTGCTATGACGGTGCTAGACTTTCGATTCATTTGAAGAGTTGGCAGCAAGTGAAGGAATAATAGACGAACAATACATTTTGATTGCAAAGGTCTAGCAGTGATCAATTTATGAATATAATTTAAAACATATTAAGTCAAAGTTACTGTATTTTTCCTTGTTTTTTTCCTTTTTTTAATAACAAAAAAATACAGGGTGTCCATAAAGTCTCTTTACCATTTCAAAAATTTATTAAAAATGCAATTGATTAGATATTTTAATCGGATTTGTTCTATTGTATTCAGCATTTATTGAAGTTTTTTTTTTTTACCTCTTTAATACACTTCTACATTGGCACCATTAGTTGCATGAAGCACATCAAGACGGTACTCGATTTCTTGACATGTTCGCTGTAGCATAGCCCCATCAATTGTGGCAATGGCATCAGTAATCAGTAATCTTTCAGAAAATCTTTCTTCGATGCATGATATCTTTAACATAGCCCGATAGAAAGAAGTCCAGGGGAGTGATATCTGGTGAACGTGGCGGCCAAGGAATTTGTCCATCCCTTCCAATCCATCGGTCTGGAAATGTTTGATTGAGGAACCACACGAACATGCAGCCCCGAATGTGAACATGCAGCCCCGAATGTGGTGGTGCACCATCTTGCTGAAAAATGATTGTTGGTTGAAGGTCATTCAGTTGTGGTGCCACATATTCAGTTAAAAGGCCATGGTAAACATTTGCAGAAATTGATGTCTCAGTGAAGAAAATTGGACCAATTATTCGATAAAAAAACTTTAATAAACACTGAATACAATAGAGCAAATCTGAATAAAATATCTTATCAATTGCATTTTAATAAATTTTTGAAATGGTAAAGAGACTTTATGGAAACCCTGTCTATTTTTAAATGAACATCCAAAAACTAAAAAAAATATAAAAAAAAAACAGAATATTCGTAAATGTTTTTCCTTTTTAAAAATTTTTTTTTAAATTGTTTTTTAAAAAATATTTTTAAAATTGATCAACATGTGAAAACAATAGGGGAATATTTACTGTTATCTTTTACACTGTCAATGACAGTGACAGACGTCCAACTGACTTTGACTGCGACGGTCTAGCAGCGATAATTCAATTATAGGTAAAAAATAAAAACTATATATATATACTATTAATAAGAGTCAAGTAGTTGCTCTATTTTGTAATTTAAAAATAATAAAAATGAAAAAATATTTTAAAAACAATACATTTTATTTCCTTTTTCTATTTAAAAAATCAATACAAAATTAATGAACATCTTAAAAATTAAAAAAATAAGAGAGAATATATTTACCTATATATCTGCTATTGATGGCGATAGGTGCTCAATTCTTTTTGATCGGATGGTCGCTGCCAGCCCCTAATAGTCAAAAACGCTTGGACATCTATTGCCGTCAATGGTAGTAAGGATATAAGAAGCTGACACGAGGTCACCAATGTCTCTAAACAATTCATCAAAATAATTATCGACTACTTTAATAACCGATTCGTCGATTAATAGCCGTGTTTTGTCTGACAAATTTCCACCTACAGACCCAGCGTCTGACCCGCGCCGAGCGTCAGCGTTTCGAAGAGGAAGTGGTGATTTTGAAGGCGCTCCAGCACCCCAACATCGTTCGTTTCTTCGACTCTTGGAAGTCGGTGCTGAACGGTCACAAGTGTACCGTCCTGGTGACCGAGCTCATGACGTCGGGGACGCTCAAGACGTGAGTCTGCAGGCCCCGTCTCCGACGTGCGCTCCCGTTAACGGCACCTCCTCTTCCTCCTTAGCTATATTCGTAGATTCCGCCCCATGAAGCTGAAGCTGCTTCAGCGTTGGAGCTTCCAGATCCTTAAAGGTCTTCACTTCCTGCACTCGCGAAGCCCTCCCATCCTGCATCGCGACCTCAAGTGCGACAACGTCTTCATCACCGGACCGTCGGCCTCCGTCAAGATCGGGGACCTCGGCCTCGCCACCCTCAAGAAAGCCTCCTTCGCCAAGAGCGTCATCGGTAAAATTGCTGACTTATTTTAGAATTGCAGGACATTTTGCTGTCAAAATTTTTATATTTGGCATGATCATAGCGAACGTTGCGCCAACATCGGTACCGATACGATGCTTATTTGACTATATCGGTATCAGGGAGCACTAAGAAATATCATGCCGATGCTTTGCAATTTGAACTTTTCGAGGTCTAGTTTCCAATCGCCAGTGGCCCAACCCAAGATGACTTGTGTTTGCTGTAAAAAAAATCAGCTCTTGTCGCCCTTTCCAAGATGATGATAGACGGTCATTTGTTTGCCATCCAATCATCCTTTGTCTGTGGATTTAACCTACAGTAATTTTTGGACGATAAGCCGCTTGAGCGGCTTATTTGTTGATTAATTTGGGTTAATAGGCAACACATGCCTCATAGTATGCATTGCAGCACAAATGATGTAAATAACAATCAAAATTCATGTTCTGTGCTAATTATTTATTCAGTTACTGTTCCAGCTGTTCCATTAATTGCTTATTATGGTATTTGGTAACTCTTTATTTGACACTGGCGTTATAAGACTGTCATAAGACGGTCATATTTATGACATGACACGATCATAGGCATTACTGAATGCTTATGACAGATGTCATTAAGTGTCATCCGGCAAATTATGTTACTGACTCCATTTATGTCCAGTTTGGATCTTTTACATCCATTCAAAAGTGAGATAATTTGCCGGATAACATTAAATGACACCTGTTATAAGCATTCATTAATGCTCAAGACTAATGACAGTCTTATTGCGCCACTGTCAAATAAAGTGTTACCAAGTACCATAACTAGCAATTAATGAAACAACTGGAACAGTAACTGAATAAATAATTAGCACAGAATATGAATTTTGATTTATTTACATCTGTAGCACTGCAATGCATGCTAGGAGGCATGCTGGACAACAGGAATGTTGACAGCAGGAAGTTGACTGTCTCCCCCATGGGAGCAGTGATGGCCAAATGACACTTTTAGAAGCAATCAAGCTATGCAGCCAGTCATGGTGGTTCATTTGGTCGTATGACAGTCGTATGATGCCGCTGTCAAATAAAGTGTTACCGGTTAATATCTTTTGGTGTGAATATCCCATATTACAGAGAGGACAGCTGCGGCCTATACTCCAGTGTGGCTCACGTATCAATAAACAAATGCCGTTTTCGTGTCACATTTGGTGGGTTGCGGCTTATAGTCAGGTGCGCCTTATATTGCGAAAATTACGGTAGTTTATAAATTGTGAGTTTATATGAACTAGTGACTAATTAAAACTCTTTATATAAGTTAATCACAAGTAAATGTTCATTTGCTGCCATCCCTCCCACTTCAAATGGATTGGACGTCTAGTGCAGCCAATGAGGTAAACAGTGTCTGATCAAGCTATGATAGCAGTTAGTTTACATTCAAGTGAGTATGCACAAGTTTAGTATTAAAAGAAAAATATTATATATCATTAGTATTATAAGGTGTGATATATATTTTGTAAATTTCTTCCAAAAAATGATCTAAATAATGGTATACAATACATAGTATATCATACTATACTGAATCTCAATCGTGCTACGCACCATCCACTAAGATGTATTTACAGTGCCCTCCATAATTATTGGCACCCCTGAAAAAGATATGTTTTTTAGCTTCTAATATTTTTTTTTAATTCAAATAATATGGGACCTTAATAGAAAAAAGAGAAAACTCCAACCTTCAATACAAGTGCATTCATTCAGTGGGGAAAAAAATCCCACATGAAGAAAAAATTATTTGACATCAAATAATGTGTGTCACCATGTTTGTTGTCTTTCAGCAAGACAATGACCAAATCTACACAGAAATGGTTCATCAGACACAAAATCAAGCTCCTCCCATGGCCATCTCAGTCCCCAGACCTTGTTTTGTTGGCAAAAGGGGGTCGTACAAAGTATTAATACCACGGGTGCTAGTAATTGTGACACACATTATTTGATGTCAAATAATTTTTTCTTTATGTGGGATTTTTTCCCCACTGAATGAATGCACTTGTATTGAAGGTTGGATTTTTCTCTTTTTTTCCATTAAGGTCCCATATTATTTGAATCCCAAAAAAATTATTAGAAGCTAAAAAACACATCTTTTTCAGGGGTGCCAATAATTATGGCGGGCACTGTATATGTGTCTTTTTTAAGCCTTCTATTTTGTGTATTTTTAAGCCTTCTTTTAATTTATTACTTTAGCACTGTACAGGAGAAGCGCCCCACAATCTCACTGTACACTTGTATGATGACAATAAAGCTATTCTGATTCTGAAGCAGGGCTGGAAATCTGTACTAAGGTTTGCTTTTTCTAAAGAATAGAAGATGTTTATTTACCTCAGGGCTGTCAAACTCATCTGTCAAACAAATAGACTAGAACTTAGCTAATATTCTCACATATACAGTATATGCGTATATAAGTATTTATGTATATACTGTACACTATATACAGTATATATCTATAAAAACATATATATATTTCTTTTATGTACAGTGATCCCTCGCTACTTAGCGCTTCAAACTTCGCGCCCATCGCGAATTTTTTTTTCAATTAAGAAAATTGTAAATAAATACAGATGAGCTGTCCTGATCTGATTACGTAGTCTCACTCTCCCTCCTGCACCTTTTCTTGGTCAGGCAGTGCACTGGAGTTGCTTATTAAATTTATTGATGATTGACGGACGTTAAGGTTTCATCTTGCCAGAGATGCTTGGAAGCCGAAACTTCAAAGCGCCGCATGCGTCAATTATCGTTTAACTTGTTAAACAGTTGCTGTGGCAACTCATTGTTTGTGAGTGAGCAGTTTGAGCGGATTTGAGTGGACTCACTCAATGAAGCATTTAATAATGATAAGGCGGAAAACACTCAGGTGACTTGAAGTTCCGCTCTGAGACAAATAATTTGGCCAAATTTCAAAATTGTCCGATATGCACGTGTGATACATCATTTGAAAGCTTAAAATCTCAATTTTCTGGGGGAAGAAAAATTTTGAACAGAAGGGTAGTTTTTTTTGTTTTTTAAAATTTTTTAAACAGCAAAACCCTAACTGGAGGTGAGAGCACGCGAGAGCAGAATTAAAGAACGCCATGATTTTAAAGAGATATTATCGCGTACTTACCTTGTTTCGATCCAAAAACTCCATGTAGCATGTATCCCTGAGTGTCAAGACACAGATGTGAATGGCCACAGCTGGAATCTTTTGGGATTTTATGGGTGAAACATGGTAATATAACAAGATTCGTGATGCAGAAATCACAGACAACAAGGAATAGTCGAGATTTTTCTTTTTCATATATTTACCCTTTTAAATGTTATTTGTCAATTTTTCTTTTTTTGGATCGAATATTTATATTCTAAAATATTGGGGAAAATGCGACAGTGACGAAAAAAATATAATTAAGCGATAGTTATGAGGTAGATATCCGTGACTTTTTTACAGACGCCAATTTTTTCATTAAGACGTAATTTGTTTAAAAGTTTAAAATATGCGAGAGATTTAAAAAAAAAAAAAAATTTATATGAAATATGAGACATCAATTAATGATTCTAAGCTAAAAATGACAGACATTTCGAATAATAAATACGATTACTTACCTTCTTTTTATGGCTAGGTTGAAACAAAAGTGGTTGCGCGACGTCTGTAAACGGGGGTTTCCAGGGTAAAACTGACAAATTAAAAATTGTTCGGGGGCTTAATGCGCCATGAATCTGGTATGGCAGCATATACACATATTGTTCTATGAAACACAACAGTTCTTTTGGCTTAAAATACAGCCGTTTATTTTAAAGAGGAGTGCAAGAGCAGAAACTGCTTTTTCAGTCTTGTCTGTGTTTTCCGCCATAAGCATTTTTCTACTTTGTTCCCGATTAAAAATAATTTGGTGGGACAGTAACATGTTTGAAAATTATCATAATTATTACATTTGAAGTGCTTAGAAAACATTAAATTATATACATCCATAAATTTAAAAACATATCTAAAGTATTTTATGCATTTTTAAAAAATTTGATGTGTCTTATATGTATCTCTTTCCAATGCTAAATCTGAATAAATAATTGAACACAGACACACACACTCACACACACACACAAAAGTTTTTTTGGGGGGGGGGGGGGGGGCATGCTACTTCGCGGTTTTTCGGGGGAGGTCAGGTCTATATTTAAAAAATTTAAAGTTAATAAGAGTCCAGGTCCAGATGGGATTAGTGGGAAATTGTTAAAGTGCTGCTTAGAGCATCTGTGTGGTGTGTTTGCTGATATTTTCGAGTCCTCATTGAACCAGAGGAGGGTCCCAATGGCTTGGAAGGAGTCTATTATAGTTCCAGTGGCAAAGAGTAACTCTCCAGTCACATTGAATGACTTCAGACCAGTGGCACTGACCACACTGGTCATGAAGTCATTCGAAAGGATTGTAAAACGACTCCTATTATGTAGGGTGGGCGGGGCCCTGGACCCCGGGCAATTTGCTTACAGGGCTAGATGGGGGGTAGAGGATGCCCAGATAACACTTTTAGATCTCCTCTACAGACACTTAGATGGTCCTGGTGCGCATGCCAGGCTCCTGTTTTTGGATTACTCCTCAGCTTTTAATACAATCCAGCCTCATGCTTTAGTTAGTAAATTACTTGCAGAATTTAATATTGAAAGCAATCTTGAGCTGGATAATGGACTTTTTAACAAACAGAACACAAAGAGTTAGAGTAAATGGTTGTCTCTCTGAAAGATGCGTCTCTTCTACTGGCTCCCCTCAGGGTTGTGTACTGTCACCCTTACTATTCATCCTTTACACAAATGATTGCAGGAGTCAGTATAGAAATAGACACATCCTGAAATATGCTGATACAGTCATTATCAGTTTACTGCAGGAACATGAATCCCACCATGGGCCTGTGGTAGACGAGTTTGTTAGTTGGTGTGACAGATCTTTCCTCCAACTCAACACCTCAAAAACTAAGGATATGTGTATAGATTTTAGGAAAAAACAACCTGCTCGTCCTCAACTCACTCGTATAAAAGGTAGCAGTATAGAGGTGGTAGAGCAGTATAAATACTTGGGCACATTTGCCACGTTTACATGGAGCCAAATATTTCAATTACAATCGGAATATTTGTTCAAACCGAATAAATGCGTTCCATATAAAAACCTCATTCGGAATGAACAGGCCCAAACCGAATGGAATTTCATTCCGATCCACAGGGGTGATATATTCCTTTTCCCAAACCGATTAGAAGTAAAATTATATAATGTAAACAGGGAAGCGGAATGGTGTCTGGTTGCGTTCTTTCTGCACATGCTCCGTACTGACATGGTAACGTCACTTGCAACATGGCTTCCAAGCACAGCGCACCTAATTGGTGTCCGGCGGAAAGATTGTATTTAATTCAAACTTTAAAAGAATTGAATATAATTGCTCGCTTAGACGGGCGTAAAACGAGGTTCAGTGAACTATATAAAAAAGTTCACGGGAGGTTACACGAAGCCGGAATAGACCGGAGCGTTGACCAGATTAGAAACCGGTGGAAAACTGGCTACTACAAGGCAAAAGAGCAAAACAGCAGAAGCGGATACGACCCCACAAACACAACAAGTGGGTTAAAGTTAAAACAGCAGCACTCTGACGATCGATCTCCATGTTTTGCAACGTGACGCTTTGTTTTGATTAATCTGCGCATGTCAGGCGGCAGTTGTCAAACGTCCTTTCGGAATAAAGGCAGTCACATGTAAACGCTGGATCGGAATAGATGAAGTGACATGTAAACAGCTGATCTGAAATTTCCATTCGGAATGATTTGAATCGGTATGAATAAAAGTCAGCATGTAAACGTGGCTAGTGATAGACAGTAAACTCAAATTCGAGGCAAATGTAGAGACCATCTGCAAAAAGGGTCAACAACGACTATACTTCCTAATAAAACTGAACTCTTTTAATGTTGATAAGGATATCTTGTCTTTGTCTTATAAATCTTTTATTGAATCTGTTCTTACTTTTGCTTTTATTGCCTGGTATGGAGGTATCAGCCTGAAAGAGAAAAATGACATCAACCACATTGTTAAGGTGGCTAGTAAGATAATAGGTTGTCCACAGGTCTCCTTAACTGATATTTATGAGAGGCAGGTTATGAGGAAGGCAAATGACATACTTGACTGTGCAGATCACCCCCTTCATTGTTCATTTGAGGTCCTCCCTTAAGGCAGGAGATTCAGAGTCCATTGCTTTAAGTCCAACAGGACAAAGAACTCCTTTTTACCAAGTGCGATTAGGCTGCTAAATTTGCACAATTCTTGGACGGAGAGGCGAAGCTGTTCAGAGCATTTTTTAAAATTGTGGTCTTTGTTATTTTATGTGCATGTGTTATCTGTTGTTGTGTATATGTGTGCTCACCTGCTGTAAGATAAGTTTCCCCTCCTTAGGGGACAATAAACTTGAACTTGAAAAGCTTTTTTTTTTTTTGGGGGGGGGGGGGGGGCACGCTACTTCGCGGTTTTTCGGTTGTCGCGGCGAGTTGTGGTCCCCATTAACTCTGGTAAAAGGGGTGGTTGGGTAAATATTTTTATTTTTGGAAAGTCAAATTCTAATTCTGGAATGGCTCTGACTGAAATCCCGATGATGTCATGATGCTATCCCGTCATTCAGGAACCCCTGAGTTCATGGCTCCCGAAATGTATGAGGAAAAATATGATGAGGCGGTGGACGTCTACGCCTTCGGAATGTGCATCTTAGAGATGGCCACTTCTGAGTATCCCTACTCGGAGTGTCAAAACGCCGCTCAAATATACCGCAAAGTCACCAACGTAAGTGGCGCCCGGGTTGCCAGTTTGGCATCTGTGGTCTCTTAATTTCTGACGTGCATCTTACTCCAGTCCTAATTATGTCTCACTAATAGGGAATAAAGCCAGACAGCTTCTCCAAGGTGACGATTCCCGAGCTAAAGGAAATAATCGAGGGATGCATCCGCACCAACAGCAGTGAAAGGTAGCGCCTGCTTAGAAATGGCGGTGTTGCCATCCCGTCCGCACCCCCTAAACCGCCTGGGCCTTGCTCCAGGTTCACCGTTCAGGATCTTCTGGACCAGCGCTTCTTCCAGGCTCAGCTGGGCGTGTACGTGGAGCTGGCCGAGGATGACGACGGCAGTAAGTCGGCGCTGATGCTGTGGCTGAGGATGGACGGGACCAAGAAGTTTCACGGCAAGTACAAAGACAACAACGCCATCGAGTTCCTCTACCAGCTCCACAACGATGTCCCTGAGGTGGTGGCCCAGGAGATGGTAGGCCACGGCGTGATGACAGCGACACTAACACCCTCACACGTCAACGCACGTGTGTTCGTGTTTATAGATTGACCGATAAGCAACTAACTGAATATTAACAATGTGGATTTTGCCCGCTTACCTTTAACTCATTGGCTCCTATTGACTGGGAGGAATCCAAATGAATTGGATGTCTATCGGTGTCAATGGCAGCCAATGAGTTAAATACTTAAATATTGTCTTATTTCTTTCTTTTTTTTTTCATCTTTAACATGTTTATTAGATTTTTTATGAAGAAAAAAAAAAAGGAAACCAATATTATTTGATTAATACGTATCCTTTTGTTCATTTTACGTACTCATTTAAAAAAAATATTTTGTTACTTAAAAAAAAAAAAATCAAAAAAGAGGATTCTTATAACACTTCCATAGATTTCACTATCAGTTGACGGGACACGAGGCTCGGGGCCGAGCTGTAGGAGGCCTATTTTCAAAAACTAAAAATTTTAAATATTTTCAAAACCAAAGCCGCTAGCGACCTAAAACCAAAACAGGCACCTCCCTAAGGCATATATGAGTCTCAATGAGCAGCGACATAAAAAAAATGCAAAGTCGTTCCCTAATAAAATCCCGATTAACTATTCCTTTTATACAAGTATAACAAAACTTAAAATTCTCAAATTTCACGCCAGATGCACAAAAATAAAGAATGCAGAGATAATCACCTATATTTTCAGGATCGGTAGCAATATTTAACATATCATAAGTTTTTGCCCAAAATAGCAACTTTTTCAAGTTTTCAACAACTAATAAATCACTTAATTTTCACATCAGAAACGTAATACTTGAGGAAGGAATCGTTAGAATCATCTCAATTTTACTCAGAAAAAGCAAAATTTGCATTTTTCTATATACAATCACAACTTCTATAGGTTGAATTTCAATGCTACTATTGCCTCAGCAAATCTTGCCGGCGATCTGGCCCTCATCGTTTTCAGATTGAAATGTTACATAAAATAAAACACGTAAAAGGTGAATTTTTTTTTTTTGTATGGACGCTGAAATGTCTAAATTTCTACTTTTTTTGCTAAAATACGGGCAGTTGGCCGAAAATTACCTGATCATTTGACTGTAAAGTTACGCTACTGTGTATGGACACAACATGGCGGCCATCACAAAACAAGCTTTTTAAGTTGAAAATTCTTGTAAATAAATGCATAAGTCCCGGAATTTCTATAGATATGAAGATAGAACAGTCTAGATTCTTGGTTAAAAGCAAAAAATCAGATGTTATCATTTACGTAAATATTTCAAGCTAAAGTTACGCAAATTTTTTCCATGCATTTTTTTTCACATTTCAAAGTGCATGCATGAGAATATTTTACACTGCCGGCCAAAAGTCTTGGCACCCCTGCAATTCTGTCAGATAATGCTCAATTTCTCCCAGGAAATGATTGCAATTACAAATGCTTTGGTAGTAACATCTTCATTTATTTTGTTTACAATGAAAAAACAAAAAACAGATTGAAAAAAAAAACAATCTTTATCATTTTACACAAAACTCCAAAAATGGGCCGGACGAAAGTATTGGAACCCTCAGCCTAATACTTGGTAGCACAATCTTTAGACAAAATATCTGCCCACAACCGCTTCCGGTAACCATCAATTAGTTTTTTACAATGCTCTGCTGGAATTTTAGTCCATTCTTCTTTGGTCAACTGCTCCGGGTCTCTGAAATTTGAAGGGTGCTTTCTCCAAACTGCCATTTTCAGATCTCTCCACAGGTGTTCTATGGGATTCAGGTTTGGACTCATTGCTTGCCACCTTAAAAGTCTCCAGTGCTTTCTCTCAAACCATTTTCTTGTACTTTTTGAAGTGCGTTTTGGGTCATTGTCCTGCTGGAAGTCCCATGACCTCTGAGGGAGACCCAATCTTTCTCACACTGGGCTCTACATTATGCTGCAAAATTTGTTGGTCGGTCAAGCAGTCCAGTGCCAGAGAGAGCATAGCAACGCCAAAACATCAGGGAACCTCCGCCATGTTTGACTGTGGGAACCGTGTTCCTTTCTTTGAAGGCCTCGTTTTTTCCCCCTGTAAACTCTATGTTGATGCCTTTTCCCAAAAAGCTCTACTTTTGTCTCATCTGACCATAGAACATTCTTCCAAAAGGTTTTTGGCTTTCTCGGGTAAGTTTTGGCAAAACTCGAGGTTCTTTATCCACCATCCGCACAATCTTTCGTTGAAATCTTTCGTCAATTTTTCTTTTCTATCCACATCTTGGGAGGTTAGCCACAGTGCCACGGGCTTTACACTTATTGATGACACTGCGCACGGTAGACACAGGAACATTCAGGTCTTTGGAGATGGACTTTTAGCCTTGAGCTTGCCCTTGCTTCCTCACAATTTTGCTTCTCAAGTCCTCAGACAGTTCTTTGGTCTTCTTTCTTTTCTCCATGTTCAATGTGGTACACACAAGGACACAGGACAGGTTGAGTCAACTTTACTCCATTTTAACTGGCTACACATGTGATTTAGTTATTGCCACCACCTGTTATGTGCCACAGGTAAGTAACAGGTGCTGTTAATTACACAAATTAGAGAAGCATCACATGATTTTTCAAAGGGTGCCAATCATTTTGTCTGGCCCATTTTTTAAGTTTTGCGTAAAATGATAATGATTTAATTTTTTTCCATTGTCTTTTGTGTTTTTTCATTTCAAGCAAAATACATGAAGATATTACTACCAAAGCATTTGTAATTGCAATCGTTTTCTGGGAGAAATTGAGCATTATCTGACAGAATTGCAGGGGTTCCAATACTTTTGGCCAGCAGTGTATATAATAATTACCTTGAATCCTTGACCAAAACACTCTTGAAACCCTCCTGTCTGCTTGTAGGCAGTTAAACATTCGTCTTTTTTCCACCTAAATCCGGTGTTTGAACACAGCGTGTGTTTAAGTTTATCACAGTGAAAGCCAAACACTCTGCCTGCGACAGCCCCCAACGGGAAGGCGTGGCGCAATGTTTGTGGGAGCTGTCTTGTCAACTGATGTCTATGAAGTCTATGGCACTTTATTATTGTTTACTTATTTTTTTAAACTTTATTTTTATGTTTATGTGTGTGTGTTTTGTTTTTGTTTGTAGTAAAAAATGTACAAATACATTAAACTGAACATTTCCCTATTCAATTTTCATTTTATAATATTCCCTGATTTCTGTCGTAAATAACATTATGTTGTTTATAAACTGATTAATTGACCAAATGCAACAAATAATCGATTATTAGTCGCCAGTCAAAATAATTGTTTGTAGCAGCTCTAATTCACTTCATTATATGCACATGCACTAACTCCCTCCCCCTCATTGGCCAGGTTGTTTTGGGCTTCGTGTCCGAGTGTGACTACAAGCTGGTGGCGATGGCCCTCCGAGACGGCGTGACCGTCATTAAGCGCCAGCGAGAGAAACGCCGGCGAATGGCCGAAGATGCCGCCCATCAACAAGAGGAGGCCGCCCGGCGACAGGATGATGCTGCTCAGCCGCCTCAGACATCTAATCAGCAACGAGGGGTGAGTTTAGTGTCTGCTGGCGGTGTGGGAAATGTCGAACGATTGCTGCCAGCCTCTCCAGTTAACATTACACTCACCGGCCACTTTATTAGGTACACCATGCTAGTAATGGGTTGGACCCCCTTTTGCCTTCAGAACGGCCTCAATTCTTCGTGGCATAGATTCAACAAGGTGCTGGAATCATTCATCAGAGAGTTTGGTCCATATTGACATGATGGCATCACACAGTTGGTGCAGATTTGTCGGCTGCACATCCATGACGCGAATCTCCCGTTCCACCACATCCCAAAGATGCTCTATTGGATTGAGATCTGGTGACTGTGGAGGCCATTTGAGTACAGTGAACTCATTGTCATGTTCAAGAAACCAGTCTGAGACGATTCCAGCTTTATGACATGGCGCATTATCCTGCTGAAAGTAGCCATCAGAAGTTGGGTACATTGTGGTCATAAAGGGATGGACATGGTCAGCAACAATACTCAGGTAGGCTGTGGCGTTCCAACTATGCCCAATTGGTACCAAGGGGCCCAAAGAGTGCCAAGAAAATATTCCCCACACCATTACACCACCACCACCAGCCTGAACCGTTGATACAAGGCAGGATGGATCCAAGGTTTCATGTTGACGCCAAATTCTGACCCTACCATCCGAATGTCGCAGCAGAAATCGAGACTAATCAGACCAGGCAACGTTTTTCCAATCTTCTATTGTCCAATTTCGATGAGCTTGTACAAATTGTAGCCTCAGTTTCCTGTTCTTGGCTGAAAGGAGTGGCACCCGGCGTGGTCTTCTGCTGCTGTAGCCCATTTGCCTCAAAGTTCGACGTACTGTGCGTTCAGAGATGCTCTTCTGCCTACCTTGGTTGTAACGGGTGGTTATTTAAGTCACTGTTGCCTTTCTATCAGCTCGAACCAGTCTGGCCATTCTCCTCTGACCTCTGGCATCAACAAGGCATTTCCGCCCACAGAACTGCCGCTCACTGGATATTTTTTCTTTTTCGGACCATTCTCTGCAAACCCTAGAGATGGTTGTGCGTGAAAATCCCAGTAGATCAGCGATTTCTGAAATACTCAGACCAGCCCTTCTGGCACCAACAACTATGCCACGTTCAAAGTCACTCAAATCACCTTTCTTTCCCATAATGATGCTCGGTTTGAACTGCAGGAAATTGTCTTAAACCATGTCTACATGCCTAAATGCACTGAGTTGCTGCCATTTGATTGGCTGATTAGAAATTAAGTGTTAACGAGCAGTTGGACAGTTGTACCTAATAAATTGGCCGGTGAGTGTATAATGTGTTTTAATATTATAGTGTGTATTCATGCAAATGTGTCTGTCAGAACTCTGACCCGCCATCCGGGCTACAAGCCCCACCCACTACCGCAGTGACGTCATCCGTCGGAAGCCAGGCTCAGCATGTGAGCGACAAGACAGCCGCCGCAGGTGAGACTTGACTTCCCGTAGGGACGTTGACACGGTTATTGATGTGCTATCTCTGGTCGTCGTGGCAGCGAACCGCCTGACTGACGGAGTGGCAGAAGTCCCGCCTCTTCCAGTTGCGTCTCCTTCTCAGCAGAACAGTTACGCCCAGCCGCCTAGGACCCGGCGCTCAAAGGCTCCGCCCTTTCCAGTGCTGCGCTACCCAAGGGTGAGTAAAGGGTGGGCTTAGCGAGGAGGCGGGGCTCCGCTAGACACATCGTCAGCTATGTTTTTGTCTTCAGAGCCTTGCGGTTTCGCAATACGAGCCCACACAATCGCTACACGGGTTCTCCTCACCTGCGGACAGGTAACATGCACACTATTAAAAACACGAATTGACATGCATGCAGTCACACACGCACTCTCACATACACTGTAAAAAAATTTTTGAAAAAAAGTTTTTGATAAATGCTGCATTTGCCAGAATTGTGCTGTTGAAACTTTATACTAAACTTTAAACTTTGATAAAATTTTACCCTCCAACGTCAACACCCTGCTCTCTAACTAGGGTTTGTATCTGAATTATCACTGCGGCAGTCGAGTGTGCTGACCATTGAGACAAAAATTTTCAGCTCGGGTATGCTTTTTTTCACATCTCAGGAAGTAAGGTTTTCCTAACCTATTCACACAGAATTCCCTCCAAGTAGACATGAATAGCACAGTAGTCAGCACACTTGACTCCCAAAATAATGGTGTGGGTTCGAGTCCTGACTGGAAAGGGGGCAGAATGAGAAAAGGAGAGCAGCTTGCATCGCTATTAAGACCAGTTACATTGGTATGAAAAAGTATCAAAACCTTTTGGAATTTCTCACATTTCTGCATAAAATCACCATCAAATGTGACCTGATCTTTGTCAAAATCACACAGATGAAAATACAGTGTCTGCTTTACTAAAATCTCCCAAACATTTCTAGGTTTTCATATTTTAATGAGGATAGCATGCAAACAATGATAGAAGGGGGAAAAATAAGTGAACCCTATACCTTGAGGGATTGAAAACCAATTTTTACCAAACATTTTAAGTCAGGTGTGTGCCCAATCACTGATGAGTGGTTTAAAGCTGCCCTGCCTACTATAAAACACACACCTGGTAAGAAATGTCTTGATGAGAAGCATTGTCTGATGTGCATCATGGCTCGTTCAAAAGAGCTGTCTGAAGACCTGCAATTAAGGATGTTGATTTGTATAAAGCTAGTAAATAATATAAAACCATCTCTAAATGTCCGGATTTTCATCAATCGACAGTTAGAGAAGTTCTCTACAAATGGAGAAAGTTTGGCACTATTGCTTCTCTCCCAAGGAGTGGCCGTCCACCAAAGATGACACCAAAAGTTCAGCGCAGAATACCGGTAATCAGAGACGTAAAAAAGAACCCTAGAGTGTCTCCTAAAGACTTAAAGCAATCACTGGAAGAGTCCAATATCTCTGTGCACACATAAACTATATGTAAAAATATGGCCAAGAATGGTGTTCATGGGAGGACTCTACAGAGGAAGCCACTGCTGTCTAAAAAAAAAACAAAAAAACATTGTTGCTCGTTTAATATTCGCAAAAAGGCACTTGGACATTGCACAGAAGTTTTGGCAAAGTATTTTGTGGACTGATGAAACTAAAGTTGAATTGTTTGGGAGTAACACAAAACGTCATGTGTGGAGGAAAAATGGAACAGCTCACCAACATCAACACCTCATCCCCACCGTGAAGCATGGTGGAGGGAGCATCATGATTTGGGGCTGTTTGTTGCTTCAGGGCCTTGACAACTTGCAATCATTAATAGAAGAATGAATTCAACGGTTCATCAGGATGTTTTGCAGGAAAACCAGAGGTCGTCTGTCAGACAGTTGAAGCTAAAAAGAGGATGGATGATGCAACACGACAATGATTCAAAACACAGAAGTAAATCAACTTCAGAATGGTTTCAGAAGAACAAAATACACATTCTGGAATGGCCAAGTCCAGACTTGAACCCCATTGAGAAGCTGTGGCATGACCTAAAGACAGCGATTCATGCCAGACATCCCAGGAATCTGACTGAACTACAGCAGTTTTGTAAAGAATGGGCCAAGATTAGTCCTGATGGATCTGCCAGACTGATCTGCTGCCACAGGAAACGTCTGGTGGAAGTTATTGCTGACAAAATATTAAATGTGATGGTTCACTGACTTATTTTTCCCCCTTCTGTCATAGTTTGCATGCTATCCTCATTAAAATATGAAAACCAATAAATATTTGGGTGGTTTTAGTTAAAGCAGACACAGTTTTATCATCTGTGTGATTTTGACAAAGATCAGATCACATTTGATGGAGATTTTATGCAGAAATGTGAGAAATTCCAAAAGGTTCAGATACTTTTTCATACCACTGTACATAGGCTAGGTTCATACCGCAAGTCTTAATGCACAGAAGTGATTTTTCTGTAGTATCTGGTCTTTTTAGATCGTGATCATTTTCAATCGTGGCCCACCAAAATAACGTCATCAAGTCCCGAAATCCGATTTGGCAGACTTGAGAGTGTGAAAAAATGTGGCCCAGATCGGAATCAAAAACCACATATGAAAGTGACCGACATCAGATTTGAAATGGTCCCCTGGGCCCATTTACACCATTAATTTAATGCCTCACTCGTGTCGGGAAAAACACGAAAAAATCGTATTTGTGCATTAAGACCTGCGGTATGAACCTAGCCATATAGATCACAGAATGAAATCATATCAGGTCACTTCCTGTTGACTTCTGGTTGCATTTGCGGCATTCGGCATATCAGGTGATTTGCTGTTGATTTTTGGGAATTCTCGTAACTAGAGTTGTTCCAATCATGTTTTTTTCCTCCCGATCCGATCCCGATCGTTTTAGTTTGAGGATCTGCCGATCCCGATATTTCCCGATCCGATTGCTTTTTTTTTTCTGCTCCCGATTAAATTCCAATCATTCCCGATAATTTTTCCCCATCATATACATTTTGGCAATGCATTAAGAAAAAAATGAATGAAACTCGGACGAATATATACATTCAACATACAGTACATAAGTACTGTATTTGTTTATTATGACAATAAATCCTCAAGATGGCATTTACATTATGAACATTCTTTCCGTGAGAGGGATCCACGGATAGAAAGACTTGTAATTCTTAAAGGATAAATGTGACTTTGTATATTGTGACTAAATATTGCCATCTAGTGTATTTGTTGAGCTTTCAGTAAATGATACTGTAGCCATTTTACTGTTCTGCCGAAATGCATGATGGGAAATGCAAACATGACTGTGCGTAGTGGTACCAATTGATATCTCTTCTCTGCGTTGGGAAATAACATAGGGTGTTAAGAAAAAGATCAATTACTACCTTTCTTTCCCACATTGCTTCCCACGATATTTCTAATCGTAGGGAGAGGGATTGTAAGGCTTTATTTAGCTCTATATACAGGTAAAACGGCGTCATTACAGATTGAACGCAACAATGCGTGAGTGGGTCGTGCAGTGCATGCGTTAATTGCGTTAAATATTTTAACGTGATAAATATTTTTTAAAATTAATTACCGCCGTTAACGGGATAAATTTGATAACCCTACCTTAAGCCTAAACTAAAGACTCTGGATGAGGGTAACATATTATGTCTGTAACGTTAAATACAATTAGAAAACGATTTAATTAAAAAATATATATATATATATTTAAAAAAGGCATGTCCGATATTCTTTTGCCGATTTCGATACTTTGAAAATGACGTGATCGGACCCGATCGATCGGCATCTCTACTCGTAACCATTCATAATAATTCTTAATCGTTTTAGGTCACTTCCTGTTGATATTGGGGCATTTCTGGGTAAAAAAAAAACAGTATTGTGCTTCAGCAAATGTAAAATTTATGGTAGATTTAGAAATAAAGTCATGTGAAAAAAATTAGGACACACTATGGAAGCCTGTGTGTTTTCTGAGATATTTGGTCATATGGATAATTCATATCGATTTTAACAATCTTGAGAGATTCAAATAATAGAACTAAACAATTAAACTTGAATAAGAGATTTTTTAATAACTTTTATCATTTTAATTAAATGCAATTTCTGTTGAGGAATAAATTAGGACACCTCCACATTAAATCCCACTTAAAGTGCCTGTGACACGAAAAAGCATATTTATTTCATGATACACGTGGTATTTTATGCTCCTGAATGAAATGGACCGCTTGGATGTGTGTGGAAACGATCACTATATATATATTTTTTTTTAATCCCGCGCCATGAAAATGAGTGACTTCCGGCAACAATCTTGAGTTGAGAAAGAGGGCGCTATGACGTGTACGGAGGAAGCAGTTCTCTTCACTATACAGCCGTATTGTTGTATGAGAAGGACAAAGGATTCAGCTGATTTTGCGGATTAATACGTGTATTTTTCGCATCACACCAGCCAAATGGCTGTAGAAAAATCTTGCTGTATGAGGGAGAGGCATGTGCGCCTTTTTGGGGTTTCAAAAGGTTCCCATTCACCGGTGGATATTGGCCAAAACAAGCCCTACTACTGTGGGACCATGGGACTTACGAGGAAGTGAGTAAACATCGTGTTTTGTTTTATGTCAAATACTGGGATCATTTAATACGGAGGTGGCTTGCATTTTGTGGCTGACATGCTCCTTGTCCACTCCGCCGACGACCGGCAGCTTGTCGCACATCCCCCCGCCGGGCGAGCACTATACTCAGCTTTTGCCCTCTTGGTGTGCCCGGTGTTCCGTCAATTTTTCCACCTGATCAGAAATTGCAACTTTGTGTTAAAAATAGCCACGAATACAGCGATTACAAAGTAAACACTACAAACGTTCTTTAAATAAAGGACTACTTACATTTGATCATGAATGGGCATGTAAAAAGCTTTCCTCATACACATTAGCTGCACATATTGGCTGCACAACAACTGCAGCCACCCTCCTCCACTGAGTCTCTCGCTGTTTACGACTTTGCCGTGTAGTAAAGCATTATTTTGCCATATTCGTGTTGGCCATTTGGCAGCTACACGCGCCTCCGACGTCGGCCGGTTTGTTCAGCGGTCATTGTCCAGCTGCTTCCCCGGCGAGCTCTCCTCTGCGTAGTAGCAGGGGAACGAGCTGTAAATTGCTCTTCGCCGGGCGGTTTGCCGACCAGCTCACTGTTCGGTGTGCATTTTCTCTGCACAGCTTTGTTCTGTTATTGAATGCGCCCAGAAATTTCTGAAATAAAACTGCGCAGTAATGATCTCTTGCCTCCAGTCAGTCTTTTATCTTGCAATCCAGTCTAGCCGTCTTGAAACGCGAAGGACCTGAAAGACTGCCTCCAACACTTCCTATTCATAAATATTTTTTTTCCTACAACGATTTTCAGTTTTGAAAATATCTACCATAAAATTTACATTTATAGACGCATCATACTGTTTTTACATGTTTTTTATGGTTTTCATGTTTAATATTCTGGGCAACCACAACTGCCAGTATTTAACAGTAAATTATTATTATTATTATTATTTATAAACTGACATACCGTATGATACAGGCAGAAAACCCCTCACACCTATACACACGGTTTACCTCTGGTTGACTGTTTTAGTTGCGCTTCTGACGTGACATCGGGTTTGAGTGACTGCAACGAAGGCCAATCAGAGAAGAGCTTCCAGGAGGTGACTGAGCGCCATCCCGACAGGAAATTGAGGAAACAGATGAAAGCGCAGCTGAGGCTGACGGGGGTAAGTGCGGGAACCTCCCCGTTACGTGTTTGCATATTTGCGTCTTTACATTTTGTGCGTGCAGGTTTCCAACATGGCCGACCGCGTGGTGGAATGTCAGCTGAATACTCACGACAACAAGATGGTGACCTTTAAATTTGACCTTGACGGTGACGACCCCGAAGACATCGCCTCTGTAATGGTATGCGACAACGGCCGACCACCGTGCGTGAACACGTGCCAAAAGTGCTCACCTCGCGTTTGTACGATAGTTGCACAGAGACTTCATCTTGGCCAGCGAGCGAACGGTATTCATCCTGCGCATGTATGACATAATCAGGAAGGCGGAGTCTATGATGATGCAACAGAAGCAGGTGCGATTCAACACATGCAAAACAACAGGTACAGGTACTGATGACATAACTGTGTCACACGACAGACTAGGATGACGGCCGACCGCTCCTCCAGGACGCCGTCCCGCAACGGTAAAACTTTGATTGACTGCTTACATTTGATTGACGTGTCACACATTCATTGGAAATTCTTGTGGTCAGATTTGGCGGAGGCTGAGCCGCCCCCCTCCAAAGATGTCAAGCCTGAACCTGCACCACCACCACCACCAGTGCAGTCTTTCTACCATTCCTCAAGTAATCAGCGATGCAAATTCACTATTAAAATGGTAGTCTGGTGGGCTCTAGGTCCAACTACATTTATGTCTTTCTCCTCAGCCCCGCCACCTCTCCACGCAGAGGCCCCACCATCCCCCCAGTATCCTCATCCGTCCCAGGTGTACCCTGGGTACGCATCACCCACCGGTATCCCGCCTCAGTGGCCGTCCGCCACCGCTTCCCAGGTTACCCCGCATGTGGGCGCCACCCATCAATGGCCACAACCCACGTCCCCACCACTTACCTCCCCTGTGAGCGCCCCCCCTCAATGGCCGCCCCCCGACCAACCCCTCTTCTCTTTGGCTAACATGATGTCATTAGCCATGACCATGGCCCGCTCCTTCCTGCCCCCCAGTCAGAGCTACCACCCCGCTAGCCCCCCGCCCTTCACACCCCCTGTCAGGCCCTTCTCGCCACCCACATCACCATCTTTGGGTCGCGCCTCCTTCCCGGCAACTCCGCACTTAGGGACAGGCGGCAGCCAGCAGGGTGGGCCACGCAACTGGAACCCAGCAGAGGTAAGTCGCCTGTCGCTTGACATCGTTATAAATATTCTTCCCACTCACACCTTCCTCCCTTTCAGCTCAGGTACCCCTCACCCCTTCCGCCTCATGGTGAGTGTGACATCAAATCCTATGACAGAGGTGTCCATACTGCGGCCCGCAACAAATTATGAAAATATCATTGGATAGGGCCTGCACAAAACGCTTCAGTTCAACATATGTTCAGTTGCACTTCTCAGTTTAAACACAAGATGGCTCTCGTCACTTAAACGGTTATACAGTGAGCCCTCATTTTTCGCAGTTAAATGGGACCAGAACCCGCCGCGATAAGTGAAAAAACGCGAAGTAGCCCCCCACCCCTAAAAAAAAAATTGTGCGTTTAATGTATTTATTTAGATTCAGCATTGGAAAGAGATGCATATATATATATTAGGGCTGTCAAACGATTGAAATTTTTAATCGAGTTAATTACAGCTTAAAAATTAATTAATCGTAATTAATCGCAATTAATCGCAA
Source organism: Corythoichthys intestinalis (assembly GCF_030265065.1). Lineage (NCBI taxonomy): Eukaryota > Metazoa > Chordata > Actinopteri > Syngnathiformes > Syngnathidae > Corythoichthys > Corythoichthys intestinalis. Next base: position 31,268,709 of record NC_080410.1, on the reverse strand, counting down.
TTCAAACCATCTATAAAATATGCCATATTTTTCTGTGAATTATATATATATTCTGTAAAATAAATTGTTGGAATGGAAAGATAAGACACTAGATGGATATATACATTCAACATACGGTACATAAGGACTGTAGTAGGCATTTCACTCTACTGTCATTTAAATCTGTCTATGCTGTCCTCACTCCGAAGCGTCTACTTTTTCCAAAGCTAGACAGCTAGTGAACGGCGCCTTAATAATCAGACTTCTTCCTTTTTCATCTGATTTATTAATAAAATGTCCTCAAACCATTGTCCTCTTTAGACCGTCTTAAAACAACCCCAAAAAAGTACACAAGCATTGCATTAGCAACAACGTTAGCTTAGCACGCTATACAGGTTAACTAAACATAAACAAAAAGCGTCTCATACAAAAAATATAACATTTCGCTTACTAACATAATATGTACATTCTTTACAACAACCATACTTACGGACAAATCTTGTCCAAGGATCATATAAGCACAACAGAGACGTCGTGCAGCCATATTGAACTGGCAAGAAATCAATAAACTGTGTCGCAAAGCGACCACAAGAGTTCGCTGTTAGACAGCACAAAACACTTTGCTGTAAAGCTTACCAAAAGGCAGAATACTGTCTGAGCGGGACATGTGCGTTAATTGCGTCAAATATTTTAACGTGATTAATTTAAAAAATTAATTACCGCGCGTTAACGCGTTAATTTTGACAGCCCTAATATATATATATATATTTTTTTTCTCGTTTATTATGACAAAACAGTGAACAGGAAGGGGTTATGGGGGGACAGAAGAAAAGAAACACAAGAAATGAAAGAAAAGAAAGCCAAACAACAACAAGAAATACATTGAACGCATACACTAACTATGAATATGTTGGTGCTATTGTCAGCTAGATGTATTCCCGGTTGACACCATGTGGGGGGCCTGTTGACCCTGGAAAGAATCCAGGTGGGTGGGGAAGTCTATAAGCTAAGTGATTGGGAGGGGTAGAGTGTACTCAAATCAGCTCTGTGATCTAGAACCCAGTCATCGTGTGAATCCCTTGTGAGTGTAAGCCCGTTGGCAACCGACCCTAGACCACTCCACCGCCAGTCCTGGCACCGGGACCCCCCACCTGAGCATGCCCAATCACATCCAGCCGCACGCGAGCCCCGCCAAACAGAGCCCGAAAGAGATACTAATAAAACATGTTTTTTCACTTTTTAGTAAGTACAGTGGTACTTCGACACACGATCTTTTTGAAATCCGACGTAAAATTTGACTTGCCATTTTTTTGTACATCCGACGACATGCTCGAAATACGACGATTTATGGGAACGCCGCAGATTCTTTGTTTTCCCGCAAGACGGACGCACGGCGGATTTTCTTGTGAGAAATCAACATGGGTTCCAATAATGTTAGTGCAGGTGGGGAAAAAAGGAAAAGGTGAGGCTTACCATTGAAAAGAAGATGGAAATGATAAAATATGAGCGTGGTGTGCCGTCTGTGAACTGGCTCCACAATATGGCCGTAGAATGTCTACGATTTCGACGGTCCTCCTCCGACCTCCGTTCGTCGGTCTTTATAATTTAATGTGGCAATCATTATTTTGGTAACATTGCCAAACAATCACCAGCTTAGTCAGGCTTTTAATCATTTATTTCAGAACTTGTGGAACACAACATGCCTACTGTCCGAAGCGTTTTTCCAAATTTCATAATAGAGTCAGTACAAGGGGTTAAGACTAAGGTGAACGCGCAGAGTTTGGCCTTTTGGCAGGGTTGTCGGGATATTACCGGCCCGGGTCGTTGGATCTGCGGCAGTGTGGATTCGGCGGTTCCGCTGTCCTGATTCCGGCAATCTGGCTAAAAAGGTCACATTCCTTCAAGCTGAACATGAAAAGTGAAAGTAAAAAGTCCTCTATCACTCTGTCAAGTCAGCCACGCGTTGCATTCAGGTACACCACGCAAAACACATCCACCACATTATACTGTAACCCGATTCGTTACATTATTACAGGTATTATTATTATTACTATTATTATAGTATTATTCCTATTTTTATTCATAATTTATTTGTTTTGCTCTCTGTAATTTGTATTTGCAATAGTACCAGCAGCATTTATTAAGGATTTAGTGTAGATTTTCGGGCTGTGGAACCAATTAATGGAATTATAATGTATTGTTATGGGAAAATCCTGCTCGACATATGACCGTTTTGACTTACAAACAAGGTTCTGGAACGAATTAACTTTGTATGTAGAGGTACCACTGTATAATTTTTAACCACTTCAAATGTAATAATTATGATATGTTTTGAACATGTTACGGTCCCGCCAAATTACCTCAAAAAAAAGAACAAAGTGGAAAAATGCTTGTCTTTATTAAATGCTTCATTGAGTGATTCCACGCAAATCCACTCAAACTGCTCACGTACACACATGGAGTTGCCACAGAAACTGTTTAACAAGTTAAACGATGATTGACGCATGCGGCACTTTGAAGATTCGGCTTCCAAGCATCTCTGGCAAAATCAAACCTTAACGTCTGTCAATCATCATTAACTTTAATAAGCAACTCTAGTGCACTGCCTGGCCAAGAAAAGCAGCAGGAGGTAGAGTGAGATTACCTGATCTGATCGGGACAACTCATCTGTGTTTATTTATTAATTTTTTTTTAAATGAAAATTTTTTTTTTGATGGACTGAAGGCGTGAAGTTTGAAGCGCGAAGTAGCAAGGGATCACTGAAGACATAAAATCCATTTCAACTAGAAAGGCTAGAATGTAGTAATCACGTTTCAATGTCCAATTTGACTGGGGTGCTGGTAGCGGGGACCCCTATCACCGTCAATGGCAATCAATTAATGCGTTTTAGAAAAGCTACATTTGAACAAACTTGATCATTTTTACCCGATTTTGATCATCTGTTTAACAAATGAAAGTGGAGTGATTTCAAGTTGGCCTTTACATCTTTCGATTTTTTAGAAAGTGGCCCTCCAAGAAAGAAGTTTGGACACCTCTGTCCTATGACATCACATCCTATGACATCATATCCTAGCCAATAAGGTCGTTTGCTTTTACACGTACGCAGATTCTCCCCCACGGCCACTGACGTCCCCCTCATTGCCGGCCCCGCCTCCTCAACAAACGCAAGTAAAGTGCTCATGCAGATGCGAATGCTCATGTTAACATGGCACCCGTGAGTCACGCTTGACCTTGTTCTGGCACAGGGGCAGCCCAGCGTCAGGACATCACACGGACCGCCGGCCACACGTGAAGGTAACAACACATACGCACACTGGATTTTTCACATGTGATTCATTCGTTTGTTCACTAGAAAAGGCATTTCTGGAGAAATTGCGTGAAAATGCTTTTATGTTGATCGGTAAACTCCCGTAGGTCACTTTTTGTTCAATTTGGGGCATTTACGGGTCACTTCCTGTTGATTTTTCGACAATCCCGAGTCTCTTTCTGTTTCTTCCGGGTCATTTCCAGAAAGTCTTTGGTCAAACATAATAATAATAATTAGAGATGTCCCGATCGGGCCCGATCACGTCATTTTCAAAGTATCGGAATCGGCAAAAAAATATCGACATGCCTTTTTTTAATATATATATATATTTTTTAATTAAATCGTTTTCTAATTGTATTTAACGTTAAGACATAATGTGTTACACTCTTCCAGAGTCTTTAGTTTAAGCTTAAGGTAGGGTTATCAAATTTATCGCGTGAACGGCGAGAATTAATATTTTTACATTTATCACGTTACAATATTTAACGCAATTGACGCATGCGCTGCACGAGCCACTCACGCATTGTCGCGTTCAATCTATAATGGCGGCGTTTTACCCATACAGTATATAGAGCTAAAAGGCAGCGTAAAATGAGTAGAGTGAATTTTGGCAGCCTTTGGAGCCTATTTTTAAATGGCTAAAGCCTTACAATCCCTCTCCCAACGATTAGAATAATCGTGGGAATCAATGTGGGGAAGAAAGGTAATAGTTGATATTTTTCTGAACACCCTATGTTATTTCCCAACTCAGAGAAGATGTATCAATTGGTACCACGATGCACAGTCATGGTTGCACTTCCCATCATGCATTTGGGCAGAAGTTAAATGGCTACAGTATCATTTACTGAAAGCCCAACAAATACACGAGATGGCAATATTTAGTCACAATATACAAAGTCACCTTGATCCTTTAAGAATTACAAGTCTTTCTATCCGTGGATCCCTCTCACAGAAAGAATGTTAATAATGTAAATGCCATCTTGAGGATTTATTGGTATAATAAACAAATACAGTACTTATGTACTGTATGTTGAATGTATATATTCGTCCGAGTTTTATTCATTTTTTTTCTTAATGCATTGCCAAAATGTATATGATCGGGAAAAATTATCAGGAATGATTGGAATTGAATCGGGAGCAAAAAAAAAAAAAGCAATCGGATCGGGAAATATCGGGATCGGCAGATACTCAAACTAAAACGATCGGGATCGGATCGGGAGCAAAAAAACATGATCGGAACAACCCTAATAATAATAATACATTTTATTTCTCGAGCACTTTTCAAGACACACAAAGACGCTTCACAAGAAAGATGGGAACACAATAGCTCAACAACAATAACAAAACAATCATAAAATTAGATTACAGACAGGATAAAAGTAAATAAAAATTTAAGAGGTCAAGATAAAACCGAGATAAGGCTCATGGTAAGTAAGAAAGAGTAAACAGGTGTGTTTTGAGTTTGGATTTGAAAAGTGAGAGGGTAGATATACGGTCCCTGACAAAAGTCCTGTCGCTTATCCATTTTGTAGAAACAATTGCTAATAACCTGACTTTTTAATTATACAATTGGTTTCAGAAATGGCTCATAAGAAAGCTAAGACTCTCCCAAATGATGTTGAATGTACAAAAATATATTTGTTTCACTGAAAAAAAGATTTATCTTTTAATGAAGACATTAAGGTAAGATTTTGGCAAGACAAAAGTTTTGTTGCCAACAGAAAATAGTGTGAAAATTGTACAAAAAATGTACTTCAAATACAAAAATATGTTACATATCATAAGCGAATTAAGTAGTGGTCCAAATTGAATATTTTGTATGTCTTCCATGGGCTTCGGCAAGGATTCATACAATTTATTGATTAAGTCATCAGGAACATCAAAGAAAGCAGTCTTGCATGCCTCCCAGAGTTCATCAACATTCTTAGGTTTCGTCTTCCATGCTTCCTCTTTCATCCTACCCCAGACATGCTCAATGATGTTCATGTCTGGTGACTGGGCTGGCCAGTCCTGGATGATCTTGATCTTCTTTGCCTTGAGGAACTTTGAGGTAGAGATTGAAATATGCGATGGAGCACCATCCTGCTGCAGAATTTGTGCCTTTTTATGGTTAGGAATGTAAGAGGCAGCTAAAATTTGTTGATAATTCAGATTATTTATGTTGCCTTCCATCCTGCAGATCTCTCGCACACCCCCATACTGGATGTAACCCCAGACCATGATTTTGGTAATGATGTAACTACCAAACTTAACTTTTTTCTGAGTGAATCTCAGATCCATGTGGGCTCCAGTAGGTGTCTTACAGTATTTGTGGCGACTGTGGTGTAATTCAGTTGAAGATTCATCTGAAAAATCCACGTTGCCACTTTTCCAGCGTCCATCCTTTTGACAGGCTGTGGGCCTTGGCAAATGCCACATGGTTATTTAATTGTCTGCACCCTGAGAGATAAATAGTCTGAAATATCAACAAATCTTAGCTGCCTCTTACATTCCTAACCATAAAAAGGGACAAATTCTGCAGCAGGATGGTGCTCCATCGCAGTTCCTCAAGGCAAAGAAGATCAAGATCGTCCAGCACTGGTCAGCCCAGTCACCAGACATGAACATCATTGAGCATGTCTGGGGTAGGATGAAACAGGAAACATAGAAGACGAAACCCAAGAATGTTGATGAACTCTGGGAGGCATGCAAGACTGCTTTATTTGATGTTCCTGATGACTTTATCAATAAATTGTATGAAACCTTGCCGAAGCCCATGGAAGTCATACAAAATATTAAATTTGGATCTCACAGCACCACTACTTAATTTGCTTATGTTATGTAACGTGTTTTTGTATTTGAAGAACATTTTTTGTCAAATTTTCATACTACTTTCTGTAGGCGACAAAACTTTTGTCTTACCAAAATGTGACCTTTATGTCTTCTTTAAATGATAAATCTTTTTTCAGTGAAACAAATATATTTTTGTACATTCAACATCATTTGGGAGGGTCTTAGCTTTCATATGAGCCATTTCTGAAACCAATTGAAAAATTAAAAGCCAGGTTATTAGCAATTGTTTCTACAAAATGGATAAGCGACAAGACTTTTGTCAGGGACTGTATTGCGAAGATCGAGGAGTAGGGAGTTCCAAAGCTGGGCGGCTCAGTGACTAAAAGCTCTGGAACCGAAGGTGGCGAGACGGACACGGGGGACCGAAAGGTGGAGGATAGAGGAGGAGCAAAGTGATGGTTTATACAGAGGAGATTGCATAGGTAGGGAGGGGCCAGGCCATGGAGTGCTTTGAAGGTAATGGCAAGGATCTTGCAGTTGATTCTTTGTTTGACTGGGAGCCAGTGAAGTTGACGGACGATGGGGGTGATGTGGTGTGTAGTGGGGGACCGAATGATGAGGCGTGCTGTTGAGTTTTGGAGGAGTTGCAGTTTCTGGAGGGACTTATTTGGCACTCCGAAGAGCAGTGAGTTACAGTATTCGAGCCGGGAAGTGACTAGACTACAGACAAGAGTGGAAGAGGAATGGTGGGTGAGAGAAGGAAGGAGGCGAAAAATATTGCGAAGGTGGAAGTAGGCTGATCTGGTGATGTCGTCGATATGGGAGCGGAAGAAGAGCGTGCTGTCGAGGATGACACCCAAACGCAAAACCTGAGGAGAGGGAGAGATCAGTACATTGTTAATGGTAATAGAGAGGTTACTGCCATTAGAGAGTATGGCATTGCCTACAAGAGGACTTCTGATTTTGAGCTATTGAGGAGGAGGAAGTTAAAGGAGAACCAAGCGTTAATGTCTTCTAAACAGAGGGTGAGGGAGGAGAGTGGAAGGGAAGAGGTTGGTTTTGAGGAAATGTAGAGCTGTGTGTCATCCATGTAGCAGTGGAAGTGAATGTTGTGTTTGCGGAAGATGGAACGGAGGGGGAGAATGCAAATAATGAAGCCCCAGGACGGAACCCTGGGGCACGCCAGCGGAGACATGGAGGGATTTGGATTTGTGGGGGCCGAATCTGTGTGCGATCAGACAGGTAGGAAGTGAACCTAGAATGGCTGGCAATAGAGATTATTTATGTGGGGCCAAGAGTATATGGGAGCCAATGAGTAATAATTTTAAAGATTTGTTTTTGTGTTGAAGTTCAATATGAATGGGAGAAAATGAGATTAAATGTTGACTAAGGAGTGAAAGGATACAGTGCATTTCTTTGGGTGGAATTATGCCAAATGAGAGAGAAGCAAGCAAAACAGTTGGAAGTTGGAACAGCTCAGTGTTTTTTGTAGGTTCTTCTGGGGATTTATGGGAAGTTTTTGTTTTAAAAAAAAAATTTAATAAATAAAACAATGCACACCCATAGAGATTTTTTGGGTGAGTTGGGCGAGTTGAAAATCAATAACTTTTGGACTACACACATTTTAAAATTTTGTATATTTTTGCCATTCCAGATGAATGTAGCTTATTTTTGTGGTCATAAAACTAGTGCTTTTGGTGCAACCGTGAAATTTGAGGGGGCTGGTATGGAAAGTCTCACAATGTCACATAATTTTTTATTGGAACGTTCCTCAGTTAGTCAAAACGTGTTAGCTGTGTGGCACCCAGAAAAACAGGACGGAAAAAAATTGCATATTTTATAAATGATCTCATGAATTGATCTCTAATATTTCAGCGATGACTCCGCCTACCCGTAACGTGGGTCGCTTCCACGTGAGCAACTCGGAACCCCAGATGGCACGCTCGCCACCCCCGTCTCAAATGAGCCGATCGGAGAGCTCTGAAAGCGTCTCTGAGGAAGAGAGCCAATCGGAGAGCAGTTGCTATAGCGACACGGGAGAAGGGTCGGAGGGCAGGAAGAGGAGAAGTGGTCGTAAACTGGCGGGCGCCACGTTGGAGGGGCCGTCCCCCAATCAATTGCGGAGCCGCTCGTACGTCACGTCCGACGATTCCGATAATGACGACGACACGTGGGACGAGCTCAAGGAAATTCGGGAAAGGTGAGCCGGACAGCTCACGTGGAAACAGAGCTCTCGTAATTCTGCCCCTTACCTGTCCCAGACACATGCTGGAGGTGCGCCGCCTGCAGGCCAATCAGAAGCGAGAGATGGACGAGCTGTGTCAGAGGATAGGGAAAGCTCCGCCCCTTGGCGCTGTCGCTCCGGCTGCCATGTTAAATCAACGCAGGCTACACAGGCCAGATGTGTTGCCCCCCGCAGGTGAGATATTTCACTGTAAAATTCTCCTTATTATGTATTTAAGTAGATTTGGGTTACTGTTAGACAGTATTTGAGTACAATTGTATGGACTACAGTGGTACCTCTACATACGAAGTTAATTCGCTCCAGGACCTTTTTTGTAAGTCGAAATGGTCGTATGTCGAGCAGGATTTTCCCAAAGGACTACATTATAATTCCATTAATTCGCTCCACAGCCCGAAAACCTACACTAAATACCGTATTGGCCCGAATATAAGAGGTGTTTTTTGCATTGAAATAACACTGAAAAAGAGGGGGTCGTCTTACAGTTGTGGTGAAAAGTTTACATACACTTGTGAAGAACATAATGTCATGGCTCTCTTGAGTTTCCAGTTATTTCTACAACTCAGATTTTTCTCTGATAGAGTGATTGGAACAGATACTTCTTTGTCACAAAAAACATTCATGAAGTTTGGTTCTTTTATGACTTTATTATGGGTGAACAGAAAAAAGTGATCAAATCTGCTGGGTCAAAAATATACATACAGCAGTGCTAATATTTGGTAACGTGTCCCTTGGCCATTTTCACTTCAATTAGGCGCTTTTGGTAGCCATCCACAAGCTTCTGGTTGAATCTTTGACCACTCCTCTTGACAGAATTGGTGCAGTTCAGTTAAATTTGATGGCTTTCTGACATGGACTTCTTTCTTCAGTATTGTCCACAAGTTCTCAATGGGGTAAAAGTCAGGACTTCGAAAACCTTAATTCTAGCCTGATTTAGCCATTTCATTACCACTTTTGATGTGTGTTTGGGGTCATTGTCCTGTTGGAACACCCAACTGCGCCCAAGACCCAATCTTCAGGCTGATGACGTTAGGTTATCTTGAAGAATTTGAAGGTAATCCTCCTTCTTCATTATCCCATTTACTCTCTGTAAAGCACCAGTTCCATTGGCAGCAAAACAGCCCCACAGCATAATACTACCACCACCGTGCTTGACGGTAGGCATGGTGTACTTGGGGTTAAAGGCCTCACCTTTTCTCCTCCAAACATTGCTGGGCATTGTGGCCAAACAGCTCGATTTTTGTTTCGTCTGACCACAGAACCTTCCTCCAGGAGGTCTTATCTTTGTCCATGTGATCAGCAGCAAACTTCAGTCGAGCCTTAAGGTGCCCCTTTTGGAGCAAGGGCTTCCTTCTTGCACGGCAGCCTCTCAGTCCATGGAGATGCAAAACACGCTTGACTGTGGACACTGACACCTGTGTTCCAGCAGCTTCTAATTCTTGGCAGATCTGCTTTTTGGTGATTCTTGGTTGAATCTTGACCCTCCTGACCAATTTTCTCTCAGCAGCAGGTGATAGCTTGCGTTTTCTTCCTGATCGTGGCAGAGACAAAACAGTGCCATGCACTTTATACTTACAAACAATTGTTTGCACTGTTGCTCTTGGGACCTGCAGCTGCTTTGAAATGGCTCCAAGTAACTTTCCTGACTTGTTCAAGTCAATGATTCGCTTTTTCAGATCCATGTATGTATATTTTTGACCCAGCAGATTTGATCACTTTTTCTGTTAACCCATAATAAAGTCATAAAAGAACCAAACTGCATGAATGTTTTTTGTGACAAAGAAGTATCTGTTCCAATGACTCTATCGGAGAAAAATCAGAGTTGTAGAAATAACTGGAAACTCAAGAGAGCCATGACATTATGTTCTTCACAAGTGTATGTAAACTTTTGAACACAACTGTATATTCACGGTCTAGACATTATACCCATTCACGACGCTAGATGGCGCCAGATATCATTGAAGCGATGTTCTGTCATGACAGATCTCAGCTACTCTTTTTACTTTAACCAGTTTGCATTATTTTATTGCAATGTTTTTCCTTATTCAGGTTTGTTTCAAGACTACAGTTATAGTTAGACTTCACTTTGATGGTTAATGTTGCAATTTTGTTGTTTGATCACAATCGATTGGTTTATTTACATTTCAAAAACCAGAAGCCATTCATTTACCAATGTGATTGCTCTTTAGTTTACATATTTAAATGTTCAGATGTTAACATTTTAATGAGGCAAAATCACATGCTTTTTCTCTCAAATATATTGTTATAATCATTTGTTTCAGATGTACTGTAATTTTCTGTATAAAAATGAATTAGGTGTTCAAAAAGTCTTTTTTTCAAACTTGAGTCTTGAAAAAGATGGCGTCGTCTTATAATCAGGACCGTCTTATAATCGGGCCAATACGGTACTCAAATACCAGCACTATGTTGGAAATTTCAAAACAAGGGTGGTCGACAAACAAGCTAACAAATGCACGAAATTCGAGAGTACAAGGTGTCGAATGGCGCCTAGCAAGTTATTATCTCGGCACCCGTCTCTTGGATTGCCTGGGCTTAAATACAGTCTTTATGAGCTTGAATTGGCTGCAGTTACGACGTCGGGAACGCTCCCGTAACAAAACATGATCTGACCAACAGAATGTGACAGCCGATGCCAACCAAAAATGACGTAATGTCCGTGTTATATAATTGCACAGAGAGGGCCAAGTGGGCTACACGGGACAAGTCAGTGAAAGTGTCCAACTAGCGTCATTTTCGGGATATCACTTTATGCGTGAAAGCAATGACGCGAGTAAATCCCGCGTCCTCTTACACGGGAATTTACCGGGATATGTGTGAAAGGGGCTACTGTATTTTAAAATTTTGAGGAACACAGATCTATTATGGTCAAATTTGTGTCAGGTATCCTGAGAAGGCGCTCTCTGGAGAGGGCCGGCAGAGTGTCGTTCGTGCCAGGACACACGTATGTGGTAAGCCACCAGCAAAATTTTTCTCATATACATACGTTGCTGTTTTTGACTTTTCCTTTGACCTTACAGCCCGACACCAACCTGAGTGTTGAAGAAGAAACGTGATGATGGCTAATATGTTCTTCAGTTTCTTCCTGTGGAAGAGCGCTCGTAGCTGTTTAAAGCGAAAGGTTGTGCTTGCTAACTGAGAGAATGCGCCAAGACGCGCTACGGATGCTAACCTCCCTAATGAAGCTAGCCATGCAAACAGTGCTACGGCTTCTTGCCTATAACACCTGCGTCATCTGAGAACGACACGATGGGCGGAATTTATTAAATTCCAGCGGCGAACGTGGCCGAACGCTGCAATGTTGTGTTGTCCTTTCAACTTAAGCTAATTAAGTTGATTTAACTCAACAGACATTGCTCCGATAACATTACCTGTTAGCTGCTGTGAGCGACCCTCAGTTAAAGACATCAAATTCATTTCAACTAGGATGGCTAGCATTGAGTGGTCATACTTCGCTGCCATTGACAGCAATAGGCTTCCAATCCAACTTGACTGAATCACTGTCATCCCTCCCAGTCAAAATGGATTGGTCAGTGTCACCCAACGAGGTACAAATCGATAAGCTTGATTAATCGATTTTGAACCGAAACCGTCTTTTCTGGTTAAAACGATGTTAAAATCGGTACGTTCGCTTTTCAAAACCGCACCATTTTGGTTTATCCAAGCTGCCGTAGTTTACTCTGCATTTCCACTTCCTCTCACGAGAAACCACACCATTTTTGTTTATCAAAGCCGCCGTAGTTTCCTCTGCATTTCCGGTTCCTCTTACGAGAGCGCACCGTCTTAACAACAACCATGGCTACCGGCAATTCTGCTTTGGACACAAATTGCATAACGCCATTAGTAAGTGTATTATCTCATGATGTACTAAGTATTGTTGTATATGTAAAAGGATTGCAGTGGATTGTCAAATAAAACATGCAGCTCTGAAATGTTCAACACTTCCTTATTTACTCATGTACAACACAATGACAGTCATTTTGATAATTGTGCAAGTTCTCCCACTTGAAAATATTAGAGAGGCCTGTAATTGTCAACGTGGGTAAACCTCAACCACGAGACAGAATGTGGAAAAAAAAAATCATATTGTTTGATTTTTAAACAATATTTTTGCAAATCATGGTGGAAAATAAGTATTTGGTCAATATCAAAAGTTCATCTCAATACTTTGTTATGTACCCTTTGTTGGCAATAACGGAGGCCAAACGTTTCTGTAACTCTTCACAAGCTTTTCACACACTGTTGCTGGTATTTTGGCCCATTCTTCCATGCAGATCTCCAGTGATGTTTTGGGACTTTCAACTCCCTCCACAGATTTTCTATGGGGTTGATATCTGGAGACTGGCTAGGCCACTCCAGGACCTTGAAATGCTTCTTACGAAGCCACTCCTTTGTTGCCCTGGCTTTGTGTTTGGGATCATTGTCATGCTGAAAGATCCAGCCACGTCTCATCTTCAATGCCCTTGCTGATGGAAGGAGATTTTCACTCAAAATCTCTCGATATATGGCCCTATTCATTTTTTCCTTTACACAAATCAGTCGTCCTGGTCCCTTTGCAGGAAAACAGCCCCAAAGCATGATGTTTCCACCCCCATGCTTCACAGTGGGTATGGTGCAATTCAGTATTCTTTTTCCTCCAAACAAGAGAACCTGTGTTTCTACCAAAAGTTCTATTTTGGTTTCATCTGACCACAACACATTCTCCCAGTCCTCTTCTGGATCATCCAAATGCTCTCTAGCAAACCGCAGACAGGCCTGGACGTGTACTTTCTTCAGCAGGGGGACACGTCTGGCAGTGCAGGATTTGAGTCTCTGGCGGCGCATTGTGTTACTGATAGTAGCCTTTGTTACTGCGGTCCCAGCTCTCTGTAGGTCATTCACTTGGTCCCCCCTTGTGGTTCTGGGGTTTTTGCTCCTCGTTCTTGTTATCATTTTGACGCCATGGGGTGAGGAGAGAGTTGAAAGTCCGTGTTGCCCAACGACAGCCCCAAAACATCACTGCTCTAGAGGAGATCTGCATGGAGGAATGGGCCAAAATACCAACAACAGTGTGTGAAAAGCTTGTGAAGAGTTACAGAAAACGTTTGGCCTCTGTTATTGCCAACAAAGGGTACATAACAAAGTATTGAGATGAACTTTTGGTATCGACCAAATACTTATTTTCCACCATGATTTGCAAATAAATTCTTTAAAAATCAAACAATGTGATTTTCTGTTGTTTTTTTTTTTCACATTCTGTCTCATGGTTGAGGTTTACCCATGTTGACAGTTACAAGCCTCTCTAATATTTTCAAGTAGGAGAACTTGCACAATTAGTGGTTGACTAAATACTTATTTGCCCCACTGTAAATGACTTTGCTGTCAAAAAATCTAAGCGTATCACTGTTTGAGGGCTTGATAACCCCAGGGATGTGGAGGGGGCAGGCACAGGATATTTAGTTATACTGTTTTGTTGCTTAGCATGCAGGCATAGCACTCTCAGTTGTATTGCATTGTAGCCTACATGGGACGATCGATGCTAATTGTTTGTTTATATTATATCACATTACGGTCTGTTAAATTTCACTGTCCATCTCAAATAATTTGAAATTTTACACTGTCATTGCTTGCAAAGCATTAAAAGTACTGCATATGTTGTCGTGACAAGCCGGTGGCAGGGTTTGTGTGGGGGGGCATTATAATGGTCCCTTGTCCCCTGGCCACTGCAAGTTTGTTGACAGCCCTGTGTACCACTGTATCTCACTTTTGAATGAATGTAAAGATCCGAGCTGGAAATAAATTCAGTGTTGTTATTAACGGCGTTACAATATAATTGCGTTATTTTTTTCAGTCGTGAGTAATCTAATTAATTACTTTTCTCATCTTGGCAACGCCGTTACCGTTACTGAGGCGGGAAAGGCGTGCGTTACTATGCGTTACTAAGTTGGTTGAATAAAAAAAGTCAGACGGACTCACGGAGACGAGAGAGCAGAGCAGGAGTGGGGAAAACGCCATTGCAAACGCGATGCTAGTTGGCTCCAATAATACCTGATTGTAGCCTACAAACTACGCCCACATGATAGATATGGTAGATATCACATATTATAGAACTAGATGCAAATGATAGACACGGCTCCATTGGCAACATGTTTTAAGGACTACATGCGTTAGTAAACAGCCGCCATCTTAAAGCAGTAGACCTCTCAGGAAGGCTCTGTTGTAGAGATCCTTCCTAGCGAATCTTTTTTTATTATTTATTTATTTTTTTATCTAAAATGGTCCTAAATTGGCAAAATCTTGACTTAAATCTATCTTTAAATGATGAAACAGTTTTAAAACTTACACATGTTGGAAGTAGACAGAAGGGAACTAATGCAATAGCGGGAGCAATTTTAACAACTTTAACGGTTGATTCACAACTTTAAATGACTTCCACACATAGCAAAGGTTACTATCTAGTTATCGCAATACCCTTGTGTCTAGTTAAGTGGAGGGTAAAGAATTGGGCTAGGGCCAATTGTCCCAAAAACCCTTTAAACTTCACTTTGTGTGACTTTTTTTTTTTTTTTTTTGGAGAAAAAAAAAAACATGAAAATTATCACTAGTTACTTTGCCAAGTAACTAATTACTCTTGAATTCAGGTAACTGAGTTACTAACGCAATTACTTTTTGGGAGAAGTAATTTGTAACTGTAATTAATTACTTTTTTAAAGTAAAATTAACAACACTGGACATAATTCATGATGTCATTAATGCCCATCTGCTGTCAAAAAAGTGTTACGTATAGACCCAAATAAGTCAACAAATAAGCTGCACTGGACTATAAGACGCATGATTTAAAATGAAGGGGAAAAAGTAGCGGCTTATAGTGCGAAAATTACGGTAGTTGTTTTGTAGAATACTTAGAACGATTTCCTGACACATGTACCGATATTTGTTGTCGCCATATCGTGAACTCATTATCGTTAGCTTTGTATCGTATCGTATTGTGAAGGACCCAGAGGTTCCCACCCCTATAGGTAATACTTAGAAATAAATATTTTCCACAGCTGTGATGCTCTCATTTTATTCAAAACAGGCGTGTTAGTCGCACGCAGGTACATTAACGCAAGGCTGAGTCTCCTTGATTCCGCCACCCGGCTCAACCCCGCAGTCCAACAGTGGGTCCCCGTAAAAGAAGGCCGGCTTTCCCAGACGGCCGATGGTGGGGCTGACACGCATATACACATCAAGTGACTTACTGTATGTGTCAGGCAATAATGTGCGCGAGGATGCGACATACCGATATTCACTGTAATCAGGCGAACATTTTCTTCGGCGGATGCTCACAGAATCTCCTCCGCACGCCTTCTTGCACAGAGACCACGGCTCCCAGTCTGTCCAGTTGCCCTTGACTGACGCACACACAAAAAACAGTGGATGAGATACTGTCCTCACATGCGCTGGATTTGTATTAGGGCTGCAACAAAGCATTATTTTATGGGGGACTAGTGATGAGTCAAGTAGTCAGTACATGTTTAAATCACTTTTTTTTTTACTGTATGTAAATACTGTAAATACATACTCTTTTTTTAATTTTACTGGAAACCTGCATTGGAAGAAAAAAATGGCGCACTGAGGAAAGTTGAACAAATTTCAATACTACAGTGCCTTGCAAAAGTATTCAGCCCCCTTGAACCTTGCAACCTCTTGCCACATTTCAGGCTTCAAACATAAAGATATAAAATTTTAATTTTTTGTCAAGAATCAACAACAAGTGGGACACAATCGTGAAGTGGAACAACATTTATTGGATAATTTAAACTTTTTTAACAAATCAAAAACTGAAAAGTGGGGCGTGCAATATTATTCGGCCCCCTTGCGTTAATACTTTGTAGCGCCACCTTTTGCTCCAATTACAGCTGCAAGTCGCTTGGGGTATGTTTCTATCAGTTTTGCACATCGAGAGACTGACATTCTTGCCCATTCTTCCTTGCAAAACAGCTCGAGCTCAGTGAGGTTGGATGGAGAGTGTTTGTGAACAGCAGTCTTCAGCTCTTTCCACAGATTCTCGATTGGATTCAGGTCTGGACTTGGCCATTCTAACACCTGGATACGTTTATTTTTGAACCATTCCATTGTAGATTTGGCTTTATGTTTTGGATCATTGTCCTGTTGGAAGATAAATCTCCGTCCCAGTCTCAGGTCTTGTGCAGATACCAACAGGTTTTCTTCCAGAATGTTCCTGTATTTGGCTGCATCCATTTTCCCGTCAATTTTAACCATCTTCCCTGTCCCTGCTGAAGAAAAGCAGGCCCAAACCATGATGCTGCCACCACCATGTTTGACAGTGGGGATGGTGTGTTCAGGGTGATGAGCTGTGTTGCTTTTACGCCAAACATATCGTTTTGCATTGTGGCCAAAAAGTTCAATTTTGGTTTCATCTGACCAGCGCACCGTCTTCCACATGTTTGGTGTGTCTCCCAGGTGACTTGTGGCAAACTTTAAACAAGACTTTTTATAAATATCTTTGAGAAATGGCTTTTTTCTTGCCACTCTTCCATAAAGGCCAGATTTGTGCAGTGTACGACTGATTGTTGTCCTATGGACAGACTCTCCCACCTCAGCTGTAGATCTCTGCAGTTCATCCAGAGTGATCATGGGCCTCTTGGCTACATCTCTGATCAGTTTTCTCCTTGTTTGAGAAGAAAGTTTGGAAGGACGGCCGGGTTTTGGTAGATTTGCTGTGGTCTGATGCTCCTTCCATTTCAATATGATGGCTTGCACAGTGCTCCTTGAGATGTTTAAAGCTTGGGAAATCTTTTTGTATCCAAATCCCCCTTTAAACTTCTCCACAACAGTATCTCGGACCTGCCTGGTGTGTTCCTTGGTTTTCATAATGCTCTCTGCACTTTAAACAGAACCCTGAGACTATCACAGAGCAGGTGCATTTATACAGAGACTTGATTACACACAGGTAGATTCTATTTATCATCGGTCATTTAGGACAACATTGGATCATTCAGAGATCTTCACTGAACTTCTGGAGTGAGTTTGCTGCACTGAAAGTAAAGGGGCGAATAATATTGCACGTCCCACTTTTCAGTTTTTTATTTGTTAAAAAAGTTTAAATTATCCAATAAATGTTGTTCCACTTCAGGATTGTGTCCCACTTGTTGTTGATTCTTGACAAAAAAATCAAATTTAATATCTTTATGTTTGAAGCCTGAAATGTGGCGAAAGGTTGCAAGATTCAAGGGGGCCGAATACTTTTGCAAGGCACTGTATATAATTACGGAACCCACCGTATAATTTCTTTCCAAAGCAAAAGCAGATGTTTGTAAATTTCCATGTTTGAAAGCAGTGTTGTTTTCGTCAACGATAACGAAAATATTTTGTCGACGAACAATTTTGACGAGATGATAGTGAGCTATAAATGTGTCTTGGGAGATTAAAACATAACGAGACGAATGCCAGTTTTCGACTTGCAAGACAAGAACGAGTAGTAGAGTCGAAAAATAGTTTCCTTTACATGTTCACAATATGTAACATTTTTATGTTGAGTTAGCATGCATCATAGCAGTATCTGGTTGTGTCACTCATGTGACGTGCTGTGCCCCCCCACCACCACACTAGCCAGTGTCATCTCCAGGCTTGCTTGTTTTGAAACACACATAGTAAGATTTGTTTTCTTATCTTGGCAAGAGAGAATATGCAATGTTACTTGAGCCTTTAATGTCTGTGCTGACTAAACTTGCCAACCGTTCCTTGAAAAACGGAGTCATCCGGTATTCAGGAACAAAAGTACACGTCCCATATTAAGCTTACAAAGGACACGCTGAGTTATTGAAATTTTAAGTTTTTTTTTTTTGTTACTGCAGTTAGTGTAATTTCCAATATTTTATTGCTAAATAAGTCTGTTCACGTAAAACACAATACCAAAATATAATTTGTTTGTTACTTTCATAATAAAAATAAAAACATTTTTTTAAAAGTATTTTAATTTTTTTACTTGCTTTAAACTACTGTTTGTTGTTATAATTTGGAAGAAAAAAAACTAAACATAAATAAAATACTATATTTTATCTGTATTTATTAAATATTTACTATTGTTTTAAAGTGCCTGTGGACAGCATAAACAAATCTTAAATAGCATTATTATGTCATATTTTGAGACGATTCGACAACATACAACAATTTGGCAAAGTCAGATGGCGACAAATTAGTCTTTTAATCTGCTGTTTAGACCTGCCTGTCATCAAAGCACTTTAGTGTCCCCGGCAGATGATGATGTCGGCAGGGTCACCATTTCATCTGATTTAGAATTCAGCCCATTGAGGGGGGAAGATTCAGAAGGAAGAGAATACGACAGAGAAGAGCAAAATGTCATGAATTTTTCAATCTCTCTACTTCAATATTTTTACAGGATATTCTTTTTATCTAAGTATTTTCGCCCAATTGCTAAATAAATGGTATGGTCATGACAAATAACACTCTTGTGCTAAATGGAATATGAAATATTCAAAACACATTTATTCAGACAGGGCAAAATTACTGCATAATGGTCAAAACTGACAACTTCTTCCTCTACCGAACGGTATTTTATGCCACCGGAGTTCATCTGGCTTTTGTCATTTCCCTGCCTTGGCTTCAGAGACGGAGGAAAGAGCGTCGTTTTGCTGCTGCCATGGCAGTGCTCGTCGAAGGGAATGAACGCCAAAAATAGCCCATTCTCGGTGGATAAACCTGCCAACGTCGGTGCACGGTGCTGCTCTTGGCCAAGCCGAGAAAAGTGCATTCTCGGCGGGCACGCCTTTATCGGCCGGCGACCATGGTGTGGGACAAGCCACCGGTCGTCGGTCGTGTGGCCTTCAAGTGGACAGGGAGTATTTTCAGTTCACCCACAAAATGCAAGCCACCTCCTTATCAAAATGTGTGCCATGATCCCAGTATTTGACATAATGAATAAAACACGTAGCTTCTCACCTCACGATGGCCCCACAGTTTTCGGACTTGTTTTGGCCATTATCCTGGGTGAAGGGAACTTTTTGAAACTCAAAAAGGCTCACACGCTTCCCCCTGGTGCAGCAACAAAATGCTGCAGCACAATGGGCTGGCGTGATGCGAACAATATACGAAATAATCCGCAAAATGAGCTGAATCTGCAGTCGTTCTGCATACTGTAGTATTAGCTGTATAATGAAGACGCATTCTTCGTAAATCCAGGAAGACACTCATTTTCATGGAGCGGGATTAGAAAAATTGAATAAATGTATCGATCTCTTCCACACCCATTGAAGTGGTCCATTTGATTCAGGAGCATAAAATACCGCGTTCAAATGAACTAAGCATGCTTTTTGCTGTCATTGGCACTTTAACCCTTTTATACAGCTATCATGCCATGGTTGTTATGTTCAAATTAGGGCTGTCAAAATTAATTAATTAATTAAAGTAATTAATTTTCTTAATTAATCACGTTAAAATATTTGACACAATTAACGCACATGCCCCGCTCAAACATTAAAATGACAGCACAGTGAAATGTGTACTTGTGTTTTTCGGAGTTTTGTCACCCTCTTCTGGCGCTTGGGTGTGACTGATTTTATAGGCTTCAGCACCCATGAGCATTGTGTAAGTAATTATTGGCATCAACAATGGCGGGCTACCAGTTTATTATTTTGATTGAAAATTTTTACAAATTTTATTGAAACGAAAACATTAAGAGGGGTTTTAATAAAAAAAATTCTATAACTTGTACTAACATTTATCTTTTAAGAACTACAGTCAACTAAAGTCTTGGATCGCTTTAACAGAATGTTAATAATGGTAATGCCATCTTGTTGATTTATTGTTATAATAAACAAATACAGTACTAATAAACAAATACATTACTTACAGTGGGGAGAACAAGTATTTGATACACTGCCAAAGGGAGAACCCATTGGCAGTGTATCAAATACTTGTTCTCCCCACTGTATGTACCGTATGTTGAATGTATATATCCATCTTGTGTCTCATCTTTCCATTCCAACAATAATTTACAGAAAAATATGGCATATTTTATAGATGGTTTGAATTGCGATTAATTGCGATTAATTACAATTAATTTTTAAGCTGTAATTAACTCGATTAAAAATTTTAATCGTTCGACACCCCTAGTTCAAATTGAAAAAACCAAAATCATTTGTAGACAATTTTGAGGTCATCAATATCTCACAACAATGGATCAACTGTCAGATTAGATATGATCATGGATTGGCGGTAGCCCTAGTCTGTATGCTGGTGTGGGTGTGTTCATGCATGTGTGTTTGCCCACTGTAACAGGAGTTGACATCGTAGCATCCCCGGTACTGGCTGAGGCTCACGTCGTCACCGCCACAGATGGCGCCTCCATGCGCTCGATGCAAACATCGGCGCTCTCGACTTTGACCGCCGCCGATCTGCTTGCAGCGGATGTCTCGCCCTCCGAACGGATATGTGCATTTTTGCCACGGCGACCACTCGGACCACACGCCGTCAACTGTCGGACATTCAGACACGCTGGACATTTCTGAAAGATCGCTCAAACTGAAAATGATCAAAATCATTCGACCTCAATGCATTTCCTGCACTCTCCATTCGAAATAGCGCTCTGTTTTGGAAGGAAAATGTTTTGATACCATTCAATTTAAAAAAAATTGACAGGAAAAAATGATTTAAGCAGGCCTCAATCACAGGCATCTTGCTCCCGATCCAATCCCGATCGTTTTAGTTTGAGTATCTGCCGATCCCAATATTTCCCGATCCGATTGCTTTTTTTTTTTGCTCCCGATTCAATTCCAATCATTCCCGATAATTTTTCCCGATCATATACATTTTGGAAATGCATTAAGAAAAAATGAATAAAACTCGGACGAATATATACATTCAACATACAGTACATAAGCACTGTTTATTATGACAATAAATACTCAAGATGGCATTTACATTATGAACATTCTTTCTGTGAGAGGGATCCACGGATAGAAAGACTTGTAATTCTTAAAGGATAAATGTGACTTTGTATATTGTGACTAAATATTGCCATCTAGTATATTTGTTGAGCTTTCAGTAAATGATACTGCAGCCATTTAACTTCTGCCCAAATGCATGATAGGAAGTGCAACCATGACTGTGCGTAGGGGCATCAATTGATATATCTTCTCTGCGTTGGGAAAGAACATATGGTGTTAAGAAAATGATCAACTACTACCTTTCTTCCCCTCATTGCCTCCCACATTATTTTTAACTGCTGAGAGAGGTATTGTAAGGCTTTATCCACATAAAAATGGCTCCAAAGGCTGTCAAAATTCTCTCTACTCATTATACGCTAGCTTTTAGCGCTATCTATAGGTAAAACGGCGTCTTTATAGATTGAACGCGACAATGCGTGAGTGGGTCGTGCAGCGCATGTGTTAATTATTTAACGTGATTAATTAAAACAAATGAATTACTGCCGTTAACGCAATAAATTTGATAGCCCTACTTTAAGCCAAAACTACTCTGGATGTGATTTTGCAAGTTTACCTACTTAGAAAATAGGTAGAGGTCTGAAATTTCAATCATAGATGCATTTTTCCTTCCAGAAACAATCTAAAAAAACTTTCCAGAACTCTCATTCTAAGATTTTTCAATAATTTGTTTTAGGGCTGTCAAAATTAACGCGTTAACGGGCAGTAATTAATTTTTAAAATTAATCACGTTAAAATATTTAACGCAATTAATGCATGCGCGGAACGACCCACTCAAGCATTGCCGCGAACAGACTACAATGGCGCCGTTTGAAGTACAGTATATTGAGAGCTAAGGGCAAAGACAAGCAAGTGGAGTGTAAGCAGGTGTTACCGGCACCCGCCAAGGGGGCCGCTGTTATTTTCAATGTGACCGGCATTGTCATTGATTGAGTAGTGAGGAAGAAAGTGGTCGAGCGAGAGAGGGAGCAAGAGAATAGAGAAAGTGCGCAGTTACCGCAGGCTCAAGTGCTGCGTCCCCCACATACTTTTGTTTTGTTAATAAAAGTACCCACAAAAAGCCATCCAACACCTCCCGGTGTTTATATGCACGCCACCGTCCTCCTCAGGAGGAAATCGGACGAACCGAGCCAACTGGAGACAACGAGCTAAAATGAATCGCTGGCAATTACCAAGAAGGGCGAATTGGTGATGCAGGCATTTATTTGAGCCGCGCTATTTAATGGAATAAGCGGTGGCATCTCTTCCACAACTGTTATAACTATTGTGGCATGCGACATGAGGAAGAATAACTGGAGATGATCTTTTTCTTAACACCATGTATTGTACTCAACGCAGAGAAGATATCCCATTTGCAGCAACCACTGTGACTCATGGTTGCTCAAATTCCCATCATGCATTTGGGCAGTTAAGAACATTTAAGTCGCTACAGTATCATTTAGTGAAAGCACAACAAAAATTATATTCCTATCTCTCAAAAATAAAATAATGTTCACAAAAAGAAAAGCGCTCAATGCAAAGAGATCTGGCATTCCCAATCAAAATAGCTATGCAAAATAATACTCTATTCAAACATTAAGTTTAGCTCAACAAATACACTAGATGGCAATATTTAGTCACAATATACAAACTATCAAAATTACTATAACTTGTACTCACATTTATCTTTTAAGAATTACAAGTCTTTCTATCCGTGGATCCCTTTCACAGAAAGAATGTTAATGTTAATGCCATCTTGTAGATTTATATAAACAAATACAGTACTTATGTACAGTATGTTGAATGTATATCTCTGTCTTATCTTTCCATTCCAACAATAATTTACAGAAAAATATGGCATATTTTAGAGATGGTTTGAATTGCGATTAATTGCGATTGATTACGATTAATTAGTTTTTAAGCTGTGATTAACTCGATTAAAAAATTTAATCATTTGACAGCCCTAATTAATTTGTAATCTGCTGGGGTTAATAAGTATTTGTACCCTTGAGAATCAGCAATAATTATTTATGACACTCAAAGAGTTGTCAGTCAGGCTGGGCGATATGGCCTTAAGTACGTATCGCGATAAATTGAGCAGATTTACCTCGATAACGATAAATGACGATAAATTCGCCCAAGCAGACTGTTATACAATTTGAAAATTTGAATCAATGCATGGAATACAAATTAACCATTTCTCGTTAAATTTATTAAACCAGTTTTCAATTTAACAATTGCACATGCAGTCTAAACATTAAGTATTAAAAAAAAATCTTGTAAACAATAAGAATTCTAGTGTGAACATTTATAACAGCTTGTATGACTTGAAAAATGTACATTATAAAAATCAATATGACGACTGTGCAAACATGTCATTCTAACACAAATGACTTGCAGCTTTAACAGTACACTTCAGACAACTTATTGGTAATGGCTGCTGTGACATAAATATTCAACACAAGTGTTTATGTCAAGGTTTCAGTTTATATATTTATTTATTTTTCCGAAACATTTTTTAATACATGCACCCCCACACAGACACAACCAGATTAAAGCTGTATTGCTCTGATGCCAATGAAACATTTAAGGTTTTATGATAGCAGAATAAAGCAAACACGTACAGAAAAATAGCTGTGCCCAGTCCACTCATTAATTTCAGCCGTTTCGACAAGGTAAGAGCCGCTGTCCGACTCTTTCACGTTCATTTGTAGCCGTTGTTAGCCGCTAGCGTTAGCCTGTGGCTTGGCTACCAGAAGAAAGCATCCTCTCCTGATATCGTGAGAACCAGGGAGGAGAGCGGGTGAAAGCCCGTCTGGAGCCCGCCAAGAGTTTACTTTATGTCGGGTGAAAGTTTGGCAAAGCTAATTTAAGCCCGACTCCATCCCGTTTACTTGTAGCGTTAGCTGTTGGCGTTAGCCTACCGGGCTTCTGTTTGATTGGCTTCCTGAAAACCACGTGACTCCATACGTAAGCACACTGTCTGCTTTCTTAAAGGGGAATGAACATAGCCGAACAACACAGCGTCAAAGCGGGATAAAAAGACTATATTTTCTTGTTTTATTAAATTACCGAATTTACCGACATGGTCAAAATTACGTCGGTCATCGTAAAGAATTTCGGTGACGGTAAATTTTTGGTTTACCGCCCTGCTCTACAGTCTACCTTAAAAAACGGCCACCTTTACCCCATGAGTATCCACCCGCTTGTGCTCATTATTGTCACCTGTGCACCCCACAGTCAGTCATAATCCAACTGCTACCATGGGCAAGACCAGAGAGCTTTCGAAAGACAAGAGAAAAAAAATGTTGATCTCCACAAAGCTAGAAAGGCTATGGGACAATTGGAAAACAGCTTGGAGAGAATAAATCAACAGTTGCAGGTATTGTTAGAAAATGGAAAAGGCTAAACATGACTGATAATCTACCTCAGACTGGGGCTCCATGTAGAATCTCCCCCTCGTGGGACGTCACTCATCATGAGAAAGGGTGGGCTCAGCCTAGAACTACACGGTAGGAGATGGTCAACGACCTGAAGTGAGCTAGCTGCACAGTTTCAAAGGCCACTCTGTCGAACACTAGGGTGCAATGGTTTAAAATCATACATTGCTCATGTGAAGGCCCGTCTGAAGTTTGCCAGGGACCATCTGAATGATTCAGAGGGTTCATGGAAGAAAGTCATGTGGTCCGATGAGACCAAAATTGAACTTTTTGGTGCAAACTTTACTCGCCGTGTGTGGAGGAAAAAGATGGATGAGTACTGTATAAAGCAGAGGATGAATGGTGAAATGTATCGTCAGATTTTGAGCCACAACCTCCTTCCCCCAGTCAGACTTGAAGATGAGTCGTGGCTGGATCTTCCATCATGACAATGATCTGAAGCACACAGCCAAGCTGCGTATAAAGCATGTCAAGGTTCTGGAGTGGCCTAGCCAGTCTCTAGACCTCAATCCAATAGAAAATCTTTGGATGGAGCTGAAACTTCGTGTTTTTCAACAACAGCCCCCAAAAACCTGACAGATGTAGAGAAGATTTGTGTGGAGGAATGGACCAAATCCCTGTTTCCATATGTAAAGAACTTGGCGAAGAACTACAGAAATTGTCTGACCTCTTTAATTGCAAACAAAGGCTTCTACACTAAATATTAGCACTGATTTTCTCAGGAGTAAAAATACTTATGAACCCCAGTAAATTACAAATAAATTATCGGAAAATCATACAATGTGAGTTCCGGATCATTTTTTTAGCTTATGTCTCTATGGCTACGTTCATACTACAGGTCTTAATGCACGAATCCGATTTTTTTGCGTTTTTCCGACTCGAGTCAGGCATTAACTTGACGGTCTGAACGTTACAAGTCGCATAGAACTGGACCATTTCAAATCCGATCTGGGTCACTTTCGTATGTGGTTCAAATCCGATCTGGGCCACATTTTTCCAGACTGTACTGTCCACTCTCCCAAATCGGATTTCATGCAGCAATTACGTCATCAAATAGCGAGAGAGACGCTTACCATAGCGGTGCCGCTGTGCGTTATTAGCGCCCAGCTTGCAGTGAACATGGCTTTTGGGGAAGGGCTGAGCTTGACAACAGTCATAAAAAATAAAAATGGGTTGATGATAAGCCTGAGAATGCTCAGTTTTCTCTCTGCTCCAAGTGAGCAATATTTCAACATCGCCTACACGGCCGAGGTCGGGGCAAACTGCCCGTATGTGTGTGTGACGTGCACGGACCGTGCGTGCATGCTATCAATCCATATAAACTTTGAATATAAGCCTAAACGGGGATTATTTATGTCTGTTATTTGTGTCCTCCTTTTGAAAAGCAAAATATGATATCCCTGGAATGACGGATGACGTGTGTCATTTGTTTTGATGCTTCTGCGCATGCGGGTCGTCTTGCTCAGCGCGTGTCGGACCGCGAATTAGTGCGCATGCGTAATACTTGAACGGTCTCAATGGATAAAGGCAGTCTGAACGGGCACGCCAAAAAAACGGATATGACAAAAAAATCGGATTCGTGCATTAAGACCTGTAGTATGAACGTAGCCTATGAGTGGAAATGCATCTATGATTGAAATTTCAGATCTCTACCTATTTTTCTAAGTGGGTGAACTTGCAAAATCACAAGGGGTGCAAATACTTCTGCTCCTCACTGTATATCAGTACCGGTATCTGATTTTTGGAGTTGGACAACATCGGGATATCGATTATCGTTTAAAAAGTCATTATGGGACAACTCTAGAAAGTATTGTTGAATATGATCCACACAATTAGCTTCAGTTTAGCCAACATTCTGTTGCACTTCTTATCTTGAACACTAGATGGAGCTAGGGATTTTAGGGATTATACAGTGCCTCTCCATTAGCTCAGAGGTGAAACCTGACATGTTGAAATCAATATAGGAAACTGTAAAATTTCAGCATATTGATTTATATAAATAATCTTATATACAAAAATATATGGATGGATGGATGAATCGAGCTATCTTGCTTGTGATTTTCTTGATTTTTTTTTTTTTGCAGTCACACCAATTTCATTATGATACGATTCTTTGGAAAACAATACAATATTTGCCAGTAGGCTTTATTTGTACGGAAATTTTTTATGGTCGATATTAAGCTTGAGAACGATAAACCGATACGACTGGATATCCGGTTTTACAGGTGAGAGATACAGATGTATCGATAGTAAAGTTACCATTTGACAGTAATTAGCCATTAAATATTCAATGAATCGATAATAGAGATAGAATTCGGCTATCACGAGCACAAGAATCGGCTTCTAATGCCTAGTTCAATGCATTGCTTAATATGCTAATAATTTAGCTTTTACTTCACATGCTGCGCTTGTGTCATTCACCACACAGCGCACTTAGCTCGAGACCACACGCATGATATAAAATGGACAAGCACTACTCACAGTCGTGGTTGCCTCAACTTCCCATGCATTTTGGCAGAACTGCTTCTAGTCGCCGTCATTACCCGATCATCACGTGCGTCTCATAACAACGCGAGGGCTAACGAAACCACTGTAACGCACGCTCCGTAGCATTTTCTTCACAGCCCAAAACGAAACTACTAGCGGCAACGAAGCAACATGCTAACTAAAACAATGGACAGTGTGATCACCAACGCAAACGACGTGCAGCGATTGATTTTCAACGCACCCAGGAAAACAAAAGTCGGACTTTCAAGTGATGAAGGCAGCCAGATCTGTTCACATGGGACAGAGATTGTGTGAAGTGTGGAGCGGTACAGAGATCATGAGTTTTTAACCCTGAAAAATAACCCACTACAATGGTGGAAAGGACGGCATATAGTTTCCTCGAAACGCAGTGTACTTAAACATGAACATGTAGATTAGTTGATCTTCCTCAAGAAAAATCTGCCCTTCAAAAAAGATATGGACAGAATGAGGAATAAAAAATGAGGAAGCACAGGCATAAATGAATGACTTTGCTGTGTATTAGGTTAAAGTAATGATTACTGACCTGTCTGTCTAAAATGCCATGTTTTTATTCCCCCAATTATACCAGTCGTAAGCATAATTTATTATTTATTTATGATAACACTAGCAGGTTTATTATTTTTTTTCTAGAGCTGCTGCATATAATTAATATTTTTTGTTTGTAAGATGTTTACGTTGAAAGTTTGCACTTAAATTACTTACCTCTTGTGTTAAAAACACCAGGAAATACAGTAATTGAATTACTGCACTTTATTGTTGTCCGTCACTGGAGTTTTATTTTATTATCAATCTCATCCAACAAAATGACGGTCCCGATCCGATCCCGATCGTTTTAGTTTGAGTATCTGCCGATCCCGATATTTCCCGATCCGATTGCTTTTTTTTTTGCTCCCGATTCAATTCCAATCATTCCCCATAATTTTTCCCGATCATATACATTTTGGCAATGCATTAAGAAAAAAATGAATAAAACTCGGACGAATATATACATTTAACATACAGTACATAAGTACTGTATTTGTTTATTATGACAATAAATCCTCAAGATAGCATTTACATTATTAACATTCTTTCTGTGAGAGAGATCCACGGATAGAAAGACTTGTGACTTTGTCTATTGTGACTAAATATTGCCATCTAGTGTATTTGTTGAGCTTTCAGTAAATGATACTGCAGCCCTGCCCCAATGCATGATGGAAAGTGGAACCATGATGGGAAGTAAAACCATGACTGTGCGTCGTGCTACCAATGGTTATATCTTCTCTGCTTTGGGAAATAATTTCAGGTGTTAAGACAAAGATCCATTGACACCTATCTTCTCCACATTGCATCCCATAATATTTCTAATCATAGGGAGTGGGATTGCAAAGTTATAGCTGATTGAACGAAAGCCCCAAAGGTTGGCAAAGTTCACGCTGCTCGTTTAACGCTGTCTTTTATCTCTCCATAAAGGCAAGACGGCGTTATTACAGATAGAGCACAAAAATGAGTGAGAGAGTCTTGTAGTGCATATATTAATAGCGTTAATTATTTTAATGTGACACATTTATAAATAAATTAATTGCCGCCATTATCGTGATATTTTTGATAACCCTACCTTAAGCCTTAATTAAAGACTCTGGATGAGTGTAACATATTATGTCTGTAACGTTAAATTCAATTAGAAAACGATATAATTAAAACATATACATATTAAAAAAAGGCATGGCCGATATTTATTTGCCGATTCCGATACTTTGAAAATGACGTGATCGGAGCCGATCGATACATCTCTAGTTTTAGACATTAGGAGATCAAGTGCGGAGCTGCAAAATAAAGTAGTCACGGAACAAATTGGGACCTGGACAGTGGACGCCGGTATTGCAGAGGCGAGTGCGCCGGTTTTCGCCCGAACACGGGCTTGAGCCTTCGCAGTTCCTGAGCGACACCTCCAGTCCGACACCGCACGTGACGGGACAAGCCGAGAAAGCGGCCCAGGATCCCCAGGAGCCGGCCCCTGAAAAATGGAGAGCCGTCATAATGCTACGTGTGTATCAAGAGGGCCCGGTGGCGAGGGCGATTACCTGTGCAGGGCGGAAGGCCAACGCAGTTCTCCGTCAACGTGTTGTGGCCACTGCAATCCTTACCTACGGGCAAAAAAAAACAGCAAAGAAATGTGGACGGTTTTTCACCATTGTGTAATGTGTTCTTGTTCAATTTATAATGTCATATATTCATAAAAAAATAATAATGGGTGGATGTGAAAATGAGTTAAATAGGTCAAAGAACATTTTTTAATCTGAATGAGAGCTAGTGAGTGATGTTTTTGTGTGTCCGAAGTGAGAGTCCGTTGGAGAAAATTGGGATTTTTTTGGTGGGACGTAGTGGAACATTAAAGGGAGCCAATTGCAGCGGAGTTCAAGAATGTTGACTCAAGTCAAATAACTCCACAAATGTTTTGAGGTGTGTGTGTGATGGAAATTTGAGTCTAGACTGTTTAACCACGTATGCTGATGTTGCCATGACAATTTCTTGCCCTTTAGATGAACTAACGAAAATTGAAATAAAATGTGACTGACCTTGGGTGAATGACGCACGTTAAAGATCTGATTTCACACATTTGACTTTAGCAATACCATATTTGTTCAACTAATAGCAAAAACCACATTATAATAATAGCCATATAAGGTAGGGTAACAAAACTTCCTCTTTTGCCCGGATATGTCCACTTTTTACATCCTGTCCGGGGCGTCCGGCGGTGTTTTATAAATTCATGAAAATGTCTTGTTTTTTGACTGACACTTTGCATAGAATATGGCGGTACTGTGCTGCACGTGACGTGTTCCTAGAGCTAGACTTACAGTCCCTGACAAAAGTCTTGTCGCTTATCCATTTTGTAGAAACAATTGCTAATAACCTGACTTTTAATTATTCAATTGGTTTCAGAAATGGCTCATATGAAAGCTAAGACTCTCCCAAATGATGTTGAATGTATAAAAATATATTTGTTTCACTGAAAAAAGATTTACCATTTAATGAAGACATAAAGGTCAAACTTGGGCAAGACAAAAGTTCTGTCGCCAACAGAAAGTAGTGTGAAAATTAAACAAAAAATGTATTTTAAATACAAAAATATGTTACATAACATAAGCGAATTAAGTAGTAGTGCTGTGAGATCCAAATGTAATATTTTGTATGACTTCCATGGGCTTGAAGGACTGCATTCATGAGGTTTGGCATGGATTCATACAATTTATTGATGAAGTCATCAGGAACATCAAAGAAAGCAGTTTTGCATGCCTCCCATAGTTCATCACCATTCTTGGGTTTCGTCTTTCAGACCTTCTCTTTCATCCTGTTCATTTCTGACCAAGCTTCACTGTTTTGTGGCAAAAGGTGGATTTTTTTAGATGAATCTTCCATTGAATTACACCACAGTTGCCGAAAATATTGCAGGAGACCTACTGGAGCCCGCATGGGTCAGAGATTCACTCAGAAAACTGTGAAGTTGGGTATGGGGGTGCGCGAGAGATCTGCAGGGTGGAAGGCAACATAAAGAGTCTGAAACATCAACAAATCTTAGCCGTCTCTTACATTCTTAACGATAAAAAGGGACAAATTCTGCAGCAGGATGGTGCTCCATCGCATACTTCAATCTCTACCTCAAAGTTCCTCAAGGCAAAGAAGATCAAGATCCTCCAGGACCGGCCAGCCCTGTCATCAGACATGAACAGGATGAAAGAGGAAGCATGGAAGATGAAACCCAAGAATGTTGAGGAACTTTGGGAGGCATGCAAGACTTTTTTTTTTTAATGTTCCTGATGACTTCATCAATAAATTGTATGAATCCTTGCCGAACCACATACAGTGGGGCAAATAAGTATTTAGTCAACCACTAATTGTGCAAGTTCTCCCACTTGAAAATATTAGAGAGGCCTATAATTGTCAACATGGTTAAACCTCAACCATGAGGGACAGAATGTGGGGAAAAAAACAGAAAATCACATTGTTTGATTTTTAAAGAATTTATTTGCAAATCATGGAATATAAGTATTTGGTCAATACAAAAAGTTAATCTCAATACTTTGTTATGTACCCTTTGTTGGCAATAACGGAGGCCAAACGTTTTCTGTAACTCTTCACAAGCTTTTCACACACTGTTGCTGGTATTTTGGCCCATTCCTCCATGCAGATCTCCTCTAGAGCAGTGAAGTTTAGGGGATGTTGTTGGGCAACACGGACTTTCAACTCCCTCCGCAGATTTTCTATGGGGTTGAGACCTAGAGACTGGCTAGGCCACTCCAGGACCTTGAAATGCTTCTTACGAAGCCACTCCTTTGTTGCCCTGGCTGTGTGTTTGGGATCATTGTCATGCTGAAAGACCCAGCCACTTCTCTTCTTCAATGACCTTGCTGATGGAAGGAGATTTTCACTCAAAATCTCTCGATACATGGCCTCATTCATTCTTTCCTTTACACAGATCAGTCATCCTGGTCCCTTTGCAGAAAATCAGCCTCAAAGCAAGATGTTTCCACCCCCATGCTTCATAGTGGGTATGGTGCAACTCAGTATTCTTTTTCCTCCAAACAAGTGAACCTGTGTTTCTACCAAAAAGTTCTATTTTGGTTTCATCTGACCATAACACATTCTCCCAGTCCTCTTCTGGATCATCCAAATGCTCTCTAGCAAACCACAGACGGGCCTGGACGTGTACTTTCTTCAGCAAGGTGACACGTCTGGCAATGCAGTGAGTCCCTGGCGGCGCATTGTGTTACTGATAATAGCCTTTGTTACTGTGGTCCCAGCTTTCTGTAGGTCATTCACTAGGTCCCCCCCTGTGGCTCTAGGATTTTTGCTCCGCGTTCTTGTTATCATTTTGATGCCACGGTGTGAGGAGGGAGTTGAAAGTCCGTGTTGCCCAACGACAGCCCCAAAACATCACTGCTCTAGAGGAGATCTGCATGGAGGAATGGGCCAAAATACCAGCAACAGTGTGTGAAAAGCTTGTGAAGAGTTACAGAAAACGTTTGGCCTCTGTT
Source organism: Corythoichthys intestinalis (assembly GCF_030265065.1). NCBI lineage: Eukaryota > Metazoa > Chordata > Actinopteri > Syngnathiformes > Syngnathidae > Corythoichthys > Corythoichthys intestinalis. The sequence goes on along the minus strand of NC_080410.1, from coordinate 31,236,478 downwards.
ATTGCCAACAAAGGGTACATAACAAAGTACTGAGATGAACTTTTGGTGTAGACCAAATACTTATTTTCCACCATGATTTGCAAATAAATTCTTTAAAAATCAAACAATGTGATTTTCTGGGTATTTTTTCCACATCCTGTCTCTCATGGTTGAGGTTTACCCATGTTGACAATTACAGGCCTCAACAAGATTTATCTAGATGGTCATTTCTCCCACTCTCACTGGTTGGACGAGTGAATGCGATAAAAATGTCGGTGCTACCCAAATATTTATATCTGTTTCAGACTCTTCCCGTGCTCATTCCCAGCGCGTACTTTAAGAAACTTGATTCTATAATATTATCCTTCATCTGGAATGGCAAAAAACCTCGTCTCCGGAAAGAATAACTGCAAAAAGCAAAATGCGATGGTGGTCTTGCTCTCCCTAACTTCCGTTATTATTACTGGGCTGCCAACCTTTATTGCTTGTCCTTTTGGGTATATTACTCTTTTAACGATGGAGGACCAATATGGATGGAGATGGAGAAACTTTCATATGGTTCTCTATCCTTGTCATCTGTGGTCGGTACTTCCATTTCTCAATCACAGAATCTGCCACGCCACAACCCTACAGTTTTTTATTCTGTTAGAATTTACATGCAGTTTAGAAAGCATTTTGGTCTCCATAACATGAGTCTATCAAGCCGAATAGCATCAAATAACTTTTTTCCTCCCGCAATGCAAGATTCTACCTTCCATGTGTGGCGACAACAGAGGCTGATGAGTTTTGGAGACCTTTATATTGAGAACAAGTTTGCCTCATTCCAGCAACTGTCCCCAAAAAGATCATCTTCCGGTCTCTAAATTTTTTAGATATTTGCAGATAAGACATTTCATCTCAAGTTCCATCCCAGGGTTCCCAGATAAACCTTATAATAATGCGATTGATAGTTTGATGTCTTTTAACCCTACCAAGAAAAAGGGAATCTCGATGATGCTGGCATCATTCTCCCATTTAAATTCTTATTCTACGTCCAAAATCAAAGAAGCGTGGGAGAAGGATCTCGACATTGTTATTAGCACAACTAACTGGGCAAAGGTTTTGAGAATCATAGAATCTTTTGAGAATCCATACATACATTTGAGAATCCATACATCTTCATTCTGTGCAAAGCACTGCTTAATCCAGTTCAAGATTGTACATAGGTCCCACCTTTCTAAATCTATGTTGGCAAAAATTAATTCTCAAATTGATCCATCATGCAACCGATGTAAATCAGAAGTGGCTACTTTAGCACATATGTTTTGGTATTGTCCCATGATACAACAATACTGGGAGGGCATCTGTAATTCACTTTCTAGTATGTTGAAGGTCAAACTTCCATTAAATCCACTAGTATTACTCTTTGGGGTTGTACATGAGGGATTAACATTACCTATCGGGGTACGAAAAATTATTGCCTTTTCAACATTATTAGCTCGCCGCCTGATCCTTCTTAAATGGAAGGATGCAGCCCCACCGACAATATCACAGTGGATCAAAGATGTGTTACTTCATCTGAGACTTGAAAAAATCAGATACGTGATGAGGGGTTCAGAACAAAAATTTCATCTAGTATGGGGGGGGGGGTCTTTCTAAGGTACGTTGACAATCCTTCAACAAAGATGGAGGAATGAAAACTCTGTAGTATAAAGGCAGGCTCAATATGTATCCTGACATATGCCTGTGGTCTTAAAATATTTGTTTGATGTATACGCCTGTGACAGTGAGGAAATGTTTTGTTTTTTTTTTGGGGGGGGGGGGGGGGCTTTTTCTGTTGGGGGGGGGGGGGGGGAGTCTTGTATGGATCTTCTTGTAATTTTTGTTCTTTGTCAAATCGGCAAATCTGAATAAATACATTCCAACTCAAGAAACATTTTGAAAAATTCCAGAAAAAATGTCCGGATTTTAAGATCAAATTTAAATTGCATTATTTGTCTTTGCTTTCCTTTCCTTTCCTTTTCCTTTCCAAAGTTTTAGAAAAAGTTGTTTTTATTCAATTGCAAACCTTCTTAGAGACAAATTCCACCCCTGACAAGTTCCACTCAGGTTTCAGGTCCGGACACAGCACTGAGTCAGCATTGTTAAAAGTACATAACGACATTGCCCTTTCTGTGGATAATGGAAACCCGGCTATCCTTGTTTTACTGGACCTCACAGCAGCATTCGATACAGTTGACCTTACAGTCCTTGTATCTCGTTTAGAACATGTCATAGGTATCCGCGGTAACGCTCTAAAATGGTTTAAATCGTACCTACAACATAGAACATTCTCGGTAATGATTGGGGAATTTTGCTCCTCACAAACTTCTCTGTCTTGCGGGGTACCGCAAGGCTCTATTTTAGGGCCTGTTCTTTTTGCGCTTTATCTCCTACCTTTAACATCAATTATAAAAAAACATAATATCGCTTTTCATTTTTATGCTGATGACCTGCAGCTTTATCTGCCCCTGAGACCTAACAAAAAAACTGCTCTTGCTAAATTGATGGAGTGCATATCTGATGTGAAGCAGTGGCTTGCACAAAACTTTTTACACCTTAACGAGAGCAAAACTGAATTTATTACTTTTGGCACACCTTCCATGATGAAAGCCCTTGAGCCCAACTCTGGCGCTCCGGCTGACATTTTTAAGACCCACGTTAAAAATCTCGGAGTGATGTTCGATAGCAGGCTTAACTTTGAAAAACAGATTAGTTCTGTTGTAAGAGCAAGTTTTTTTCCAGCTCCGTCTCTTAGCCAAAGTGAAGCCTTTTCTTAGTCGCCACGACCTTGAAAAAGCAATTCACGCTTTTATAAGTTCAAGGCTGGACTACTTCAATGCACTTTATGTTGGCCTCTCCAAGTCCTCGATTTCTCGGCTGCAACTTGTTCAAAATGCTGCTGCTCGATTTTTAACAGGTACACCTAGACGTGAGCATATTACCCCCGTGCTATCATCACTCCACTGGCTTCCAGTCCATTTTAGAATTGATTTCAAACTTTTACTGTTTGTTTTTAATTCTATTAATGGCCAGGCTCCATCTTATTTATCGGAAATTTTAACTTTTCGTAACTCTGGCAGGACTCTTCGCTCGACTGACCAGCTTCTTTTAGATGTTCTGAGGTCGAAACAGTGGGGAGACCGATCCTCAAACTCAAATATCCCTGATATCTAATGTGTGTTGGTGTTTGTTGCGGGGGGGCGGGTGTTCAAGTCATGAGCCAATAAAATAAGCGTTCGGAGGGGAAAAAATGGACCGGCTCATTCAGCAAGTGAAAAGTGGTACATGTAGTCTGAACATAATGAAAATAATTCACTTAATAATGGTGGGGTCAATTACAACAATTAAAACATATGGGATGACAATCTAAATAACATATGACTGAAGTCATTATATAGCCCAAATAAGGTTGCTTAAAAGTCTATTTTTTGTGAGCCCGACTTAAATGTCAAAAGAAGTGGATGGACACTTTTTGTGTGGATGACAATGTGAACTGAATCAGCAATTTCAATGTATGAGGTTGAAAGTACGGACGGAAATGATTAATGAATGGGACTTTTTTTGTCAAAAAATACAAAACATTGTCTTTTTGAGGGACACATCCAATTTTTGGGCTGATACAACTCAGCGTCTCCTGAGTTTTGGAGTTGGAACGGTGTGAATCAGATTCTGTAGGTGACAATATTTTCAAAGCTTGCCCTCAAAAAAGTGTGATCCCTTGATCCTATGAGATTCCCACCTCCATGTGTCGCCACGTCAATCAAATCTACCCTGACCTTTTGCAATCAACTGACTTCCACTCTAAAGTCACCTTCGGGAAAGAGCGAACGGGAGGGGCTGGTGCAGGCGCGCCGGCGAGTCCTGACTGAACTTCCGCCTTCCGGGATGCAGGTAGAGGAACACTCGCTCCAGTGGGACCAGTCGGACCACGACCCGTCAGCTGTCGGTCACAGTGGCCTCAGCGTGCAATTGCGCCAGCGTTTGTCACATCACCTGTCACGTACCTGGACAGATGATGTGACAAGTGAAGGTGCGCGTGTTGGATCCCACGCAGTGTCGTCCACCATATTTGGGCGCTGGCTGATTGCACTCCCTAGTGGATAGTTGAACTCCTTCCCCGCACTGAGCGGAGCAAGCTCCCGGTGGCGACCAATCCCCCCAGTTGCCGTCCACTGAGAAAAAGCACATCCAAATGGGCGGAGCTTCAAAGACTAATCCAGAGTCAAGGCAAGACAGTGTTTCCATTTGGAATGGTATTTATATTTAGAATTATTGTTTGTGTAAAAATATTCAAAATGTTATAAACAACACCTTAAAAAAAATTTTTCAACATTTTCAGCTCTCTGGATATTGCTGATTTCACAGTCACTTGTTTCACATCGAGCTACCGTATTTTCCGCACTATAAGACACCCCTAAAAGCCTTCAATTTTTTAATTGAAACTTCTGTTATGTTCGCACGTTTGTGCCCTTTGGAGCGAGAGAAAAAAAACGTGGACGCCATTGCTTGGAGTGGGCGGGTATTAAGCCTGAACGATATATCGTTTAAACATCGCCATCGCGATGTGTGCGTGCGCGATAGTCCCATCGTAAGCACGTGCGATAGTTTTTATTTTTTTTAATCCACATACGCCTTGCTTTCTCCTCTGCGCACAGCCTCACACCCTCCCTCTCCCAGCCCTTTGTTCCTCACAGTCACTGCAGCACTTGCATATTAAAGTTAACGATGCTCGTTGTCTTTGATCTTGCCAAAGAAGCGGACATCAAAGCGGAGCAATGTGTCAATCATTGTTTAACTTGTTAAACAGTTTCTGCAAGGAAGCCGCGCTGGAATGAATGTGTGTGTGTGTGTGTGTGTGTGTGTGTGTGTGTGTGTGTGTGTGTGTGTGTGTGTGTGTGTGTGCGTGTGTGTGTGTGTGGGGGGAGGTTGGAGACATAAAAAATAAATGCCAGAAGTGATCATGAGGAGTTTGAAATTTCTACATGTCACTCCAAGAGTCACAGCTAAGGTAGATAAACAGAAGCATTTAAGAAAGCCAAGCATTTTTCTACTACAGTACTTTATTCTTGTTCAAAAATGATTTGGTTGGACAGTTATGTTTAAACTGATCATAATTATGACATTTGAAGTGCTTAAAAACCATTTATATACTGTATATACATTTTTTAAGTCACTTTGGGGGGAAAAGTGAGAAAAAAACATGTCTTATATGTGTCTCTTTCCAAAGCTAAATCTGAATAAATACATTGAGAAAAAAAAAAAAAAAAAAAAAAAATGGGGGGAGGGGGGTGCGCTACTTCGCGGTTTTTATCGCGGCGGGTTCTGGTCCCCATTAACCGTGAAAAACGAGGGCTCACTGTACAGTTTACACTTTGGTGATGTTGAGTCATCCAAAGTCTTTCCAAACAGCTATTCAAGTCATTTACTGAAAATTTCTTTAAAAATATATATATATTTTTTTTTAATATCGCAATATAGTATCGCTATATATCGCAAACCCCCCAAAAAATCGCAACAATAGTTTTTTCCAATATCATTCAGGCCTAGCGGGTATGTTCTCTTCCGGACTGAAGAGGTTGTTGTCAAGGAAGTTCATCATTGGCATTTGCCTTGTAAAACTGCACTGCCCCCTACCACCTGGCACGAATACTACATCGTTTTCACATGAAATTGCAACATCGTTCCAATGGAGACTGAACAAAGACGGAACCATATAAATGCAAACATGAATTTTGTCGTATTCTCGGAGCGTCACCATGTAAACGGCCCCTAAGACTGCAAGGAAAGCTCAGCTTCCCCTAAAATGTCAAAAAATAAGTGATCAAATGTATACATCATTGACAAAAAATTGTGTTACAACGAATTGAGAGTGCATTGTTCCTCTACAGCGAAACGAGTCATTAGCTAAAGGCTGGGTTTATCCCGCCCATCAGATACTACGTGTCTTTGGAAGTCTATGAGCAGTGGGCGGGCCCGGCTGGGCCGGACGCTCTGGTTCTGTTCATGATGATTGGATGATCTGTCTGAGGCTGAATCCCTTTTTGGTTCACAGCGATATGAGAGAATCTGTAATCTTGTCATATTAACATCCACGGCAAGCATTTTTAAAAGTTGATTCCGTTGTCCTGAGTTGATCCGAAGACGTTCATAATCATCCTAGTGACACTTGTTTTGTTAAAAATGACTAGCGACAAATTGCTGTTTTTTTATTGTAGCTGTTTGTGTTTGGAGACTTGACTTCTGGCACTCTAGTTTCTTTCTTTACCGTGCAATGGGTGCCGCTGAGCCCCTCCACCGTCACAACGACTCACAGGGAGGCACACTTTGAGCTTCCCCTTATTGAAAGACCAGCATTGTACTGTACACACTGTACTACTACTACTACTACTACTATTACTACTGCGCCTTATAGTGCGGTGCGTCCTGTATATGAAAATAGTTCTAAAATAGGCTATTCATTGAAGGAGCGCCTTATAGTGCAGAAATGGTATTTGTCTTTGTTTCAAAGAGTCATGTTGGAATTTTAACAAATTACTAGCTTATATTAATATATTATTTTGTGAATATTTTTTATATATGAATGTTTCATTAAACATAAAATACAGTAATAAATAAATGACACGTTCAATTACATATTTAAGTACTTATTATATTAAAAAAACATTAAAATGAATAAATATAAAGCAAATTAAAATACAAAAAAAAAGGAAACACATTACTGTATATATATTTTATATTTATCTTACCCGGACATTTTGGAATGTCAATGCAGCTCTGCTGTTGTTCATCATCTCCTTGACAAGCGTTGCCCGGTGGCACCGTGTCAGCAGAAGGGGCGGGGTCAGAGCAGGAGCGTCGACGGCGCTTGTATGGCGGCGGTCCGTCTTCGCTCACGCACATGGAAGAACATACCGACCACGACGACCACAATGACCAACCGCCGTGCACTGCCAAATTGAAGCGTTTTTAACCTCAAATCGACACAGCTGACAATAACTGTGATAGACGCCCAATCGGTTTGCCCTGGCAGGGGCTTGGTAGCGATCACTGCCATCAATAACGTACAGCACGTAACACGTCACCTTTGCTCAATAATATTAATGACGTTAGCAACTGTTGCTTGGGGGGGTCAAGCTCGCGTTTGTCCCTCATGCTACATGCATGTAAATAGTGAACAAATAAGCTGTTTACTGAGCTAAACCTACCAATTCTGTCCGAAAATGATGTCCCCAGTGCCAAACTCACTGGTAAAGATGCGGAAGAACATACAAATGTTTAGTTAAAGAGGTGGCTTGAGTGTGCGGTCTGAAAAAGACTGGAAAAAGTGCCGACCTGATTCAGAGGTAGCTTTTTTTTAGTGTTGCACCGATACCATTTTTTGGCCCCGATACCGATACCTGGCTGTGCAGTATCGGCCGATACCGATACCATACCGATACCACCCCGTTTATATATATATATATTTTTTTTTCTTAATTTTTTTTTTTTTTTTTTTCCCAAAGAGCTACATAATTGGATGTGAAATCATTGCTATCAAGGCTTTGTCAGGCTGTTGCTTACCTTTGCAAAATAGGAAAAAGTACACTAAACCCTAGTAGACAATAGTTGAATAAACCTTTGGCTCTCAAAGGCCAAAATAGTGCTAAATTTGTGAAATTAATAAAACATGTATAATACTAGCCCAACAGTAAGAAAGTAAAAATAAATTCATACTAATAAACTCTGAATGAACTGAATAAACTTTTTTAAACCTCTCAAAGTCCAAAAAGTGCAACTTTCATCAAATTATTGTCACATTGTGCTGCTGGTTAGATTGTGTTTTGTTGCTGGGCGTGGGGGCGTGGCACTTGAATCCAATGCAGGCTCATCAACGCAGCATTTAAGCACGGGTGATCTCAGAGAAGGCTGCTGAGATATTTGCCTTGCTGATCGCTATTTGACATCTGGCACAATAATCTCGCTACATTTGCTTGTTATGCCCCTGCATTGGGTTTTTCTGTTAGTGTGCTGCTCTCGTTTGTAACCGCTGCCTATCGTCTTAGTTTGTCCGTCGACCTGCTGTCATGGACTCCTTTTGCTATTTCTACTATCCCGCGATTGCGTGTTATTTTTTGTTTGCAATCATTAAACCCTTTTATGTATCCCCCGCTTGTTGTCTGCTTCGAGGTTCAATCTTGTTTCCGCATTTGCGGACGCTAACAATTATAAGTAATAATAATTGACCACAGCATCCCGTCTCTCCTTTTTTTCGGGAGGTGGGAGTCCCTTATTTCTATTTCTGAAAGGTGGCAACAATACTTTGGACACACTTCACACGTCTTGCTATGACCGTTCTTGGGGGTAATTTACATTACTATTTTTGTGGAGCTTTCGCAAATGCTACATGGTGACAGCCAACGAAAACATATAATCTTTTTCATTAATAACAAATATTTTAATTCTATTAATTTATTTACACTTCCCCTTTACTAAGGTTGTTTCTTTACAACAAAAAAGGTAAAGTTGTTAAATCTAGAGCCTACCTGTAGGCATAAACAGGCGGACTACAACAACACTAAGCCCAAACATGGCTAATTTATTTAACACTAGACCCAACAGAGGCCAATTCGGCCTTTCCCAAAGACAAATACTCTTAATATTCCCAAGCAATGGCCGAATTGGCCTCTTCTCCTAAAAAAACCCAGAGGTGGCCCAAATGACCCAAGCGGTTTTGAATTAGCAAGTTGTTGTCCGACAGACAGCAACCATTCATATGCAAATGCAACCACTAGACATACATTGTGTTAGAATGCGGCCCAAACGGAGGGGAACACACAACATTTACAAAATTCATTTGATAGGTTGTGTCAGTTCAAGTCAAGCTACATTTATTTATTTACATTTATTTAGTTTTATGCTTTTTACACATTTTTAACTCACTTCTCCTATACTCCACACAGAAAAACAGAAAAAATGGCCCAAATGTGTACATTGTTTTGCGAAAAAGCATTTTAGAACTGCAGTTTGAGTTTAAAGCAGGATCGTGTCTGTGGTTTAGAATGACTGTATCAGGGGCATGAAGCATAAATTGTGGTCATTTTGTCTGAAGTTAGTACAAGAAAACCTGTGAAAACCTTTGAGAAAATGTCCAGTTTGTTCTTCATACACTCAATCAATCCACTTTTATCTGTTCCCCAGACTATTGTATTTGTTATGTGGTACCATTTTTGGGACCCGTAACAACAACAACACACATTAATAAAATGTGCAAAACCCCATAAATGTTGCTTGACTTGAACTGACACAAACTATCACATGAATAGTACTACTTATGTGTGTTCCCCTCCATTTGGGCTGAATACCAACACAATGTATGTCTAGTGGTTGCATTTCCATATGAACTGCTGTTGTCTGTCAGACAACGACTTGCTAATTCAAAAGCATTTGGGTCATTTGGGCCACCTCTGGGTTTTTTCAGAGGAGAGGCTAAATCAGCCATTGCTTGGGACTATTAGGAGTACCAGAATTCTCTGGGACTTCTAGTGTTAAATATCCGTATTTTAGAAAAATGGGCCGACATGACTGTTGTGATTTATAAATATATATAAATTTACATTTTTTTTCAGGTCATTCATTGTCAGACAGAAGCAACACGGCAAAACGCCACGCTAAAAAACAAGTAAAAATATCAAAATAGGTTACCTCTTCTTGGCAGGCAATGGATCGGGATTGTCATCTGGAGGACCATGGCCCCCAACAAAATGTTTACTGCATATGAAGGTGAATGGCTTCATCTAGCTGGAGTTAAACTGGTCTTTTGGACGTCCGCACAAGTTGATCCATTGTGCACATTTTTTCCCCTCTGAGTTTTTGGCTTCAGGAAACATATGAAGAAAACATCCTTTATATGTGGACGGTCGTAATGTCAAGAGTCGTTTGTACAAGTTCCATAGCAGCAGTGTTTACTCGGGATGTTCTTTTTTAAAAGATTACCGGCAGAAAACAAGCAGTACTAGCATAGGTTGTATGCGAGCGCGCTTCTATGTTGACCCTCTTCCGGTTTACGATGGTGACGTCACGCAGCCTTGTGGTCTAAAAATAGCATTCGTGCTGTACGCTATTGCAGCCAATGAGATTGCAGGATTCACCTGGGCACTTGGCTGGAGCATCACACAACAGCTCGATTGTGGTGGCGCCCACGCAGGCCGCGATGCACTCTGGCGGGACGGAGCAAAGCCTCTCTCGCTTCCTAACTCCAGTGCCTCCACAAGTCACCGAACAGGGAGACCACGCCTGCCACAAGCTCCACCCCTCTAACACACACGCATCATTAGTAACAATCATTATTTGTGGAATTCAAATTGCTACTCATATGTTCTCGTAAATGTATCAGCATGAAATTTGCTAGGGATGTATAAGCTTCATTCCTGGCAGCCCTATTTCTAATCTTTTCTCTCAGTGTCAGGGCTCATTGATTACATGAATTAATTGCAGACTTATTGTTGCCTATAGGTTCCAAGTTAGCAAGTAGAGTGAACTATGGTGTCGTAGTTCATTTTGAACTTCTTTTTACCAAATATTACGATGAAATATCATTTAATTTTGTAATTTTTATTAATGAATACATGTTTTACCATTGCAGCAGGTTCCATTACAAGGTTTGGCCTGCAGCGTGTCTGAGGGTTTCCCCTCGCATTGCGATTGGCCAATGCCCAAGCACCGTCTTCTCCTCTGAGTCACGCCTGGTCCGCAAAGATTGCTGCACGATGACCATGGCGACCAGTCGGACCACGTTGGAGGACTAGCACACAGGAAAATAAGGTGGGCCTTTATGACATCACAGCCGTTTGGAGCAGCCATACTGACCCACAGGACTGACAGTCTCCTTTGTCTGTGATGTAACCGTAGTGAGGGTTTAGGCAGCAGTCATCTTCATCGAGGTCACCGAGCTCTTCGTCACACACGCCGGACGATCGGTTGAAACGTGCGAAACACAACGCGCCCTCTGACCATGTCCACACACGCACACACACACACAACGTGATCGTCAAAGCAATGACTTTTTCAAATCATTGAAACCGACATTTTTTGGGATTACCTAAATCAGGGAGTCAAATCGATCCTCATAGGGCTGCAGCGGGTGCTGGATTTTATCCCAACCAAATCACCAATCTGTTGTTTTACAAGTGTATTCAGTTGCTTGCACTTAGGTTTCAGCAGAAACCTCATTGGTTGAACTGTCTTGCTGGATCAAAGACCAGGACCCACCGCAGCCCTTTGTGGAATCGGTTTGACACCCCTGATCTACTGTCCCTGACAAAAGTCTTGTCGCTTATCCATTTTGTAGAAGCAATTGCTAATAACCTGACTTTTAATTATTCAATTGGTTTCAGAAATGGCTCATATTAAAGTTAAGACCCTCCCAAATGATGTTGAATGTACAAAAATATAATTGTTTCATTGAAAAAAAAGTGATCATTTAATGAAGAAATAAAGGTCAAATTTTGGCAAGACAAATGTTTTGTCGCCTGCAGAAGTAGTGTGAAAATTGAACAAAAAATGTACTTCAAATACAAAAATATGTTACATAAGCGAATTAAGTAGTGGTGCTGTGAGATCCAAATTTAATATTTTGTATGACTTCCATGGGCTTCAGCAAGGATTCATACAATTTATTGATGAAGTCATCAGGAACATCAAAGAAAACAGTCTTGCATGCCTCCCAGAGTTCATCAACATTCTTGGGTTTCGTCTTCCATGCTTCCTCTTTCATCCTACCCCAGACATGCTCAATGATGTTCATGTCTGGTGACTGGGCTGGCCAGTCCTGGAGGATCTTGATCTTCTCTGCCTTGAGGAACTTTGTGGTAGAGATTGAAGTATGCGATGGAGCACCATCCTGCTGCAGAATTTGTCCCTTTTTATGGTTAGGAATGTAAGAGGCAGCTAGGATTGAATGAATTTATTGTCATTGTTATCATCATCAAATCATTGACAGTTTCAGACTGTGGAATTTTACCCGAAGGAAAGACGAAGACAGACAAGGAAAGACGGGAAAAGCAGATGCTTATCGAAACCCGTCCCCCATCAGCCCGGGACGCACAAACAGCATATTGTGTATCAGTCCAGTCATAATCTTACACATTTCGTTCAAAAGTCATTGATTGCCATGGATTTTCACATATTGTCAATTTGAGTGAGTTCATTGTATCAGTTGATGTCCAAGTAGGTGAAGGGAGGGAAGGCCTGGGGTGATATGGAGGCTCGCATCTGCTGTATCCACTTCAGAAGATTAGTCATCATCCTCCCTTGCCCGGTTTGCTCGAGCGAGTCTCTCATGATCACGTAGCTCCGCGTTGATTTTTGTGACCAGTTGAGCGGCGGCGTCACTTAGCGCTGCTTGTTCCTTCGTCACCTGTGACAATTTGTCGGCGTTGTGACGAGTAACCTCCAATATCTCGTTGAGTTGATTCTTCATCCTCATCGAGAATCGGCGAACCCAGAGGGCACCCAGAAGCAACAGAAAGGCAAGAGCCATCAGAGAGCCGAAGATAAAAAGGTCCTCTACGTCCTCTATCTGGAGGGACGTTAGGCATAACGGCCTCCATTTTCCCCAGGCATCCTCCACATAACCAGACGTGAAGGTGTTGGCTGGACATGGGCGTTGGCTTGGTGTCGGTCGCATCGTAGAAAATATTTTGTCCATAGAACTCAATGCCCAATCTACAAGTTCCAAGTGATTTGTTGATATTTCAGACTATTTATGTTGCCTTCCACTCTGCAGATCTCTCGCACATCCCCATACTGGATGTAAACCCAGACCATGATTTTGCCACCACCAAACTTCACTGTTTTGTGGCAAAAGGTGTTTTTTTCGGATGAATCTTCCATTGAATTCCACCACACTCGCTGGAAATATTGCAGGAGACCTACTGGATCCGAGATTCACTCAGAAAAGTTTGGTGGTGGCAAAATCATGGTCTGGGGTTATATCCAGTATGGGGGGGGGTGCGAGAGATCTGCAGGTTGAAAAGCAACATAAATAGTCTGAAATATCAACAAATCTTAGGTGCCTCTTACATTCCTAACCATAAAAAGGGACAAATTCTGCAGCGGGATGGTGCTCCATCGCATACTTCAATCAAGATCCTCCAGGACTGGCCAGCCGAGTCACCAGACATGAACATCACTGAGCATGTCTGGGGTAGGATGAAAGAGGAAGCATGGAAGACGAAACCCAAGAATGTTGATGAACTCTGGGGGGCATGCAAGACTGCTTTCTTTGATGTTCCTGATGATTTCATCAATAAATTGTATGAATCCTTGCCAAACCACATGGATGCAGTCCTTCAAGCCCATGGAAGTCATACAAAATATTACATTTGGATCTCACAGCACCCCTACTTAATTCGCTTATGTTATGTAACATTTTTTTGTATTGGAAGTACGTTTTTTGTTCAATTTTTACACTACTTTCTGTAGGCGACAAAACTTTTGTCCAAAATTTGACCTTTATGTTCTCATTAAATGATAAATCTTTATTCAGTGAAACAAATATATTTTTGTACAGTCAACATCATTTGGGAGGGTCTTAGTTTTCATTTAAGCCATTTCTGAAACCAATTGAATCATTAAAAGTCAGGCTATTAGCAATTGTTTCTACAAAATGGACAAGCGACAAATCTTTTGTCAGGGACTGTACATGTTAACTCTTTAGCTGCAACGGTGACTGACGTTCAATTCATTGACACTGCATTGTGAAAAATGCCAGTAAACCGGTCGATGACCAGCAAATTTATAGGAGGGCTTGACCACCCCCGTTTTTATTGTGTTTGTAGCGCCATCATGCGGACACTTATAATAGAAGATGTAACTGTGGAAAAGTTACTTGACTGCGCCAAACTTTGTTCCTACGTCGCACGAGACCAATGTTTACATCGTCTAGGTTTAGATCTTATTATTTGACCGGTGCTTTTTGCTTCCTTTTATTTACTTAATTTATTTACTTTTGCAGTGTTTCACATTGATGCGAAGGATGGAGGTACTGGACAAATATTTTTCATGCAGTTTTATGAATGTACTTAAAAATTAATGAATGCGGTTGGCTATGGAAGCTTTTTTTTCTACAAACGTGTTGGTTTATAAGTATTTTTTCCGGACGTTTTTGGCCAGGATCCTCGGTTTTAAAAAAAAATGCTAGTTGTCGATATGGCCTAAGGTGGGCGACTTTCTGGAAATGCTGGCTTTTTCCTAACATTTTAAAGGGTAAAATGACTTTTTGGAAGTTATTTTAAAAATGCCTTAACCCCATAGACTAGGGTGACCAAACGTCCTCTTTTGCCCGGACAAGTCCTACTTTCACGTTGCGTCTTCGTGGTCCGGGCGGGTTTTATAAATTCATAAAAATGTCCGGTTTTTATGATTTTTCACGGGACCAATTTGAAGAGAATCCCTCCGACCGCTGGGTGGCAGCAGTTGACATAGCTCCTACGAGAATGGAGGGAAGTAGTAGTTCTTCTTGTTTTTGTTGGCAGTTTACCCCTATCATGAGGCATTACCGCTATCTACTGGGTTGACGATTTGGCCACAATGCCTTAAGTTTTCTTATTTTTTGTTTTAATGATAAATACGTATATAATGACAACTGTTGACTTCAGTCGGAGCTTTGACTGTAAAATCCCGTTTGGTGTCGCATCGGCACGCTGCCGATGATTGTAAACTTTTATAGCAAAGTTTGATTTTTGCCTCAGCTAGCTATCAGTAAGCTAAACCGCGCTAGGCATTATGGGAAACGTAGTTTTGAACTGCTACGTTTGGAAACATGCTGATTGAATAGTTTGTCAGTTTATTTCGGTTTTTGTTTGTGTGCAATCTAGAACATTGAATGAGAACATCAATTGAATGGGAATAACAATTTGTCAAGGACAATTGTCGTGATAGTAATTTATAAAAATGTTTAGTTGGCACATAGCCTACTGTGTGTATGTGTATTGACTGGACTACATTTCTATGGGTCTGCATTTTTTTTTTTTTTTTTTTTTTCATAAGTCATAATTTATTTATTTTCAAACTGCATTTTTCCATCCAGAGTGAGGGGGCACACTTTAAATATATCAAAGTGATATAGGCATCTTTGAGTAAACTTCGAGTAAAATTCAAGTATCTTGAAGCTGGGCTGAGGCTGGGCTGAGTGTCCTCTTTTTTAGAAATCAAAATATGGTCACCCTACCATAGACTGACTTTCCACATCTAGTCAAATGTAATGCCCAAATATGTGGACACCATTTCTAAATTACAGCTATTTTTTTTTTTTTAACTATTGTATTTTTTGTGTGAATACAATTATAAATAAATGAAATATTCCGCTAAAAACTGATACAATTATATGAAAACAGAAATTCTAGTTAGCTTCCAATAAGTAATCATTTAAAAAAATTCATTGCCTACCATTGATAACAATAGAAACTGGAAATCTGGCAGTCTTTCAGTGCCATTGAAGGCGCAAGAAAATTAACCACTGACAAGTGAAAACCCACAGTCCAACTGTCATCTAGTGCAGTCAATGGCATCTAATGAGTGAAACGTGTGCCATCAGGTTTTATGTCTTTCTTCACTATTACCACAACCTATGAATGCTACTGTTAACTTGGTTGCTATTCATCCAGATGTCATAGCACTCATTTTAGGAGTGCAGTTAAAGGCCCCTCCCCATAAGAGTGCTCATGTGCATGTGCGAGACTCACGTGCAGACTCCACGCAGATGACAAAGATGAGGATGATGATAACCGAAGTCTTGTGCTTTTTCATGACGCCTTTCAAGTGATACGTGACGAATCTTTTCTTTTTGCGCTCCAAGCGTCGGCCGCTCGTGGCTCCGCCCCCACACTGTTTGCCCTTCGTTACACATTAACGTCACCTTTTAAACTTTGATTGATTGACACGCTCTTTGACACACAAACAGGAAGCGTGACGAGGAGCCCCCCCCACATTTATTGACAGCGCACAATTATGACATCATTACAGAGACGCGTCCCGGCATGGGGTCACGTGACGTCATCGGGCCCTGCCCGCTTATTGGACGTCACTCGCGGCTCGGGATCGCTTTGCATGCGATGGCGTCGGCGACCTGTGAACAACTTTTTTTAAGGATCCAGGAAGCCGCGCGAATAGAGTCTCGGCCAAAACATGGCGGCTGCCGGCATCGCCGGCCAATCAGACAGCTCAGACGAGGAAGGGCATTCAAACCCGCCCGGATGCAGGACGGAGCGAGGGAGCCAATTGGCTGTCCGCCTTCAAGTTAATTCTGCAACGTCCCAAAAAATGAATTAGGAGTTAAAAAAGATTTTTCTTCTTTACTAATTAGTTATAGAACGGGGTCGGTTCAGTTCTGAAAGACGAGTGGTACTCACGCGGCGCGGCGGGCGTGCCAGCGGGCTACGTTTCTGCGTCGTCGGCCTCCTTGGCAAGGTTGACCTCCTCTTCGGGGTCGTAGTAATAAAACTTGCGCAGGTAGGAGATCAGCGGCCTGCAGACAGGAAGACACAGAAGCTCACAGAAACCGCCTGGGCTGCCAAGCCATAAACGCGGCGGCGGAGCCTGACGTGGGTAGCGGCAGCTCCCGGATGTGGTCCACGCGAACAAGCTGGCGGATGCAGAAGCGACACAGGTGCTGCAGCGACTTGACGCTGCTTAGGCGGGACACAGGATGCAGCAGCTGCACCGGTGTCGGAGGCAGACCTCAACGCACAAAACGCAAAGACAACAAGATGAGTGATTCTGAGGGCTTTGGATATGCCTAAGGCCGCTGGAAGTCACTCACAGTAGGGGGTGCTAGGGCTCTTTTTCAGTTTTTCCCATCCAAAAACAGCAAATTTGTCATGCTCGCTCGTTTTCTACAAGGCGTACATAATGGTAGTACACATGCATGCTGGATAGTTCACGTACAACTATTAGGCTACAACAAAGACAGCGTTCTATTTGACCTACAGTGCGTGTTGGGAGTTCCCGGCAGCTAGACGGCACAATGAAACACTTGACACATTTGAAAAACTAAAAAGTCCATTAAGCCTAGGTTTCACGCCGCCTTTTCACAAATAGTGCCTTATTCAACTTGACCCGTTAGCAAGTGACCATGTAATTTATATAAAAAAACTAGGGCTGTCAAAATTATCGCGTTAACGGGCGGTAATTATTTTTTAAAAATCAATCACGTTAAAATATTTGACACATTTAACGCACATGCCCCGCTCAAACAGATTAAAATGACAGCACAGTGTAATGTCCACTTGTTACTTGTGTTTTTCGGTGTTTTGTCGCCCTCTGCTGGCGCTTGGGTGCGACTGATTTTATGGGTTTCAGCACCACATGAGCATTTTGTAATTATTGACATCAACAATGGCGAGCTGCTAGTTTATTTTTTGATTGAAAATTTTACAAATTTTATTAAAACGAAAACATTAAGAGGGGTTTTAATATAAAATGTCTATAACTTGTATTAATATTTATCTTTTAAGAACTACAAGTCTTTCTATCCATGGATCGCTTTAACAGAATGTTAATAATGTTATTGCCATCTTGTTGATTTGTTGTTATAACCAAATACAGTACTTATGTACCGTATGTTGAATGTATATATCCGTCTTGTGTCTTATCTTTCCATTCCAATAATAATTTACAGAAAAATATGGCATATTTTATAAATGGTTTGAATTGCCATGAATTAAGATTAATTATTTTTTAAGCTGTAAGGCCTAAAAAAAACAAAAACTTTTTCAACATATCCCTAAAAAGTTAAATGCACCATGCTCATTTTATTTATTTACCCCCCCCCCCCCCCGAAAAGTTTACCAAAAACTTTTTTTCCTCCCCAACACCAGAGGGTGCTTCAGCACCTCACTTCCCGCACCACTGGTTGTGGCGAGCTAGTCAAGAACTAATCATATAAATCAAGACATTATTTAAAAACATTAGAATCCGATCACACTGAGAAGCCGCTTGATTTTTTTCAGTGAAAACGTGCCGAATATTGCCAGCAATCGTCCCTCGTTGTCAATGTTACAGCAGTAAACCAGTATGCACTGTTAGCATGCTCAGTGCAAAATAACCCCTTACCATAGCAAAGGAGGTGATACTGCCTGCAGCAAAAATAAAAACTGTCCCTCTGTCCAATGACACTGTCGTTTAATTTGAATTTGTTATTATTGATTGATTTTATTAAGTTTTATTTTTCAGGATTAAATAGTCAAAAAAATGTAACGAGTGTATTTTTACAGTTTGGATGTGATTTTTTTTTTCTTCAGGCAAATTAATGCACCTTAACTCTTTTCTGTTCCAGATAAAACAATGTTAATAAAGTTATACTTTATTCTAAGTTGGTTTATGGTGGTAGCAATGGTGGCAGAGAGTTGAGTGGTGGCCTACCTGGCACCCGTGAACGCAAGAAGTAGAGAAACTTCCCGTTCTTCGAATGCATAATGGCGCGTTCAATGAACTCCACCACCGAATGGCAGCGGTCCTCAAACTTGGGGTGACACCACAGACTGAAAGTACCTAAAGGGGCACAGGCACCTTGTCACGGATGACCCATGGGGCGCTTGTACGCAGCTTTACCTCGGTAGTGCTCCATGCGCGTGTGGTGAGTGACGCTTTGCGACCTAAAGCTCAGGCTGAGGATGTAGCGGGGGTCCGAACTGTCTCGCACCAGGAAGGAGCCGTCCGCTTTGCCCTTCAGCTTCATCTCGGCATCCTCCCACGTCATCGGACCCCAATACCAACCACACTGCACGAGGAGCATAAGCACATTTTTACACAAATGCCCACTCCACATCGACTGACTGCCCCCACCTTTTCCAGTTCACGGAGGCTGCTGGCGAAATTGCCGGCGTCGGGATGCTCCGGGGGGCAGCGAGGTGCTAGGCGGGGCGCCGGCAGGTGAGGGACGGGCCTGGACGGAACCCGCGGGAACGAGTCTGAGAAGAGACAGCAGAATGGCAATATAACTGTGAGGGGTGTGACAATATAGTGATATATCACGATACTTTGTACCCCAATAGGTTATCGCTATACCCCTACCAAGAACCTATAATAGTGTCTATGTTAAATCCATGGCTGCCATTGATGGTGCTTGACGTATAATTCATTTTGACTGAGGATGTCCATTTGCCAAGACAATTACCCACTGACAACCCTCCCAAACAAATTGAATTGGTAATCTAGCGCCGTCATTGGCACTAAAACACAAGCGTTAAAGCTAAAGATCCACCAATATATTGGCCAGCCGATATATCGGGCCGATATTTGGACTTTTTCCAAGATCGGCCGATATACAGCTGATTTAATGACCATTTCGTCCACTGTTTGGGTGATGATTTTTCTTAAAAAGGTCCATCAATATACGGACTTTTTCAAAAACGGCCAGTATCTAGGATAACTTATGTTCACTGTTTGGGTGAATTGTGACTTTGCACCACCTAGTGGTCAGTGTTACAAAAGGAAGTACAGTGGTACCTCGACATACAATCGCTTCGACACACGATCTTTTCGACATCCGACGTAAAATTTGACTCGCCACATGCTCGAAATACGATGACATGACAGCACCGCAAACGAACGCACGGTGGATTTTCTTGTGTGAGAAATCAACACAAAAGTTTCAAAAAGGTAAAGGTGGTGAAACAAAGAAAAAGGTGATGCTTACCTTTTAAATGGAGATGCAAATTATAGAAAAATATAAGCGTGCGGTGCGCATCCTTGAACTGGCGCAAGAATACATCTCCACGGTCCTCCTCCGACCACCGTTCACCAGTCTTTGTAAGTTAAGCTGACAATTATTATTGTGGTAATATCGCCAAAGAAATCGCCAGCTTCGCCACGTTTTTATCATTTATTTCACAAGTTACCGTAATTTCCCGAAAATAAGGCGCACCCGTGTATAATGCGCACCCCACATTTACTTGTAAAATCTGGGGAAAATTATTGTACCCGTTTATAACGCGCACCCTAATTTTAGCACCAATAAATAGAAGAATACAAGAAAACAGAGCTAGTGTACATATACAGAGATGTCATTTTACTGACTGGTGAAACACAGCACAAGCATAGCACATTGGTAGTTCAAAACATCACTGTAAACTGACAATATTTACGCTAATAATATGATTTGACAACTTCTCCAACTTACCAGAATCTAGGAGAAAACAAAACAGATGTGACTTTTCTTTTAAAGGCTGCTGTATAACTTGCTCGTTTCCTCATGATGAATAAATGTTTCTTCCATGGATTGATACGGTAAAATGAAAGTGAGAACGTAAGTCGGAAATCCGTGAGAGGTCATCGCTGTCAACACGACAGTAACAAAAGGAATCTATTGTTATTTGGGTTTGAGTTTCCCGAGGGACCGATATAGTTGACGGACACAGGAAGTGTGTGTCCTTACATTTGTTATGGTCCGAATTGCGGAGCTGCAATAAACGTCGACTCAAATGAGTTCAAGAAACTAAATTCTGTGCTTTATGAAGAGTGAAAAAAGCAGAATTTAACACAGACGAAATCATTCGGCCGATTAGAGTGAAGTATTACCGAAAAAAAATGGTGACGTCACGTACCGTAATGGTCGGCAACGGGTCGCCGCATACGTTTCTTCAACACAACGTGGCCGTGTCAATGAAAAAAAATCGGTTTATATATATATATATATGTAATACATATATATTTCTGTCTCCATCCATGTACCCGTTTATAATGCGCACCATGAGTTTACAAGTTGATTTTGGGGAAAAAAAGTGCGCGTTATATTCGGGAAATTACGGTATTCAACAAAAAACACCTATTTTCTGTCGCAATTGACGGTGTTCTCAAGAAAACATTGAAAGTGAAACTCTCAAGCTCACCGCTCTGTCTCTGGCACGTCAGCCCCGCGGTGGGTTCAGGTACAACAAAAATGTCCGCCACATTAGAACCCAATTTGTTACATTATTACAGGAATTAATGTTATTATTATTATAATTATTATATTATTCCGATTTTTATTTATATTTTATTTGTTTTGCAGTCATCATTGTGGTAACATCGCCCAAAAAATCGCCAGCTTCGTCAGGTTTGTAATCATTTATTTCAGAACTTGTGCAACACAACATGGCTACTGTCTGCCACAGCTGAACAAAGTGAAAGTAAAATGCCCTCTCTCATTCTGTTAAGTTAGCCACGCGGTGCGTTCAGGTACACCACGCAAAACACATCAGCCACATTAGAATCCGATTTTTTACATTATTACAGGTATTATTATTATTACTATTACTAATATTATTATTCACATTTTTATTCATAATTTATTTGTTTTGCTCTGTGCAATTGCCATTTGTAATAGTACCGGCATTATTTTTTAAGGATTTAGTGTAGGTTTTTGGGCTGTGGAACAAATTAATGGAATTATAATTAGGGGTGTGCCAAAATATCGAAATGGTGATATATCGTGATACTTTGTATCACAAAAGGTTATCGATATGCTCCTGCCAAGAATCGAGATATCGTTTTAAAAAGGTGTCAATGTCTAAAAAATAGATAAATAAAAAGGAACCAACAAGTGGCTACCAAAATCTTCCACCATAATAATGTCTCAGTTAACTCTAAGGCTGCATTGACGCTGCACGACACCGAATCCATTTAGACTGGGAACGTTCGTTAATTCGAAACCAGAGCATTCACAGCCATTCTGTCCGATTTTCAGGATATACAGGTCATTTCCTGTTGAGTTTGAGTCACTGATTATCCATTTGGGTGATTCCCAGGTCACTTCCTGTTCTGTAACTCAAAATAAACAGGAAGTGACCCGTAAAATACCCCAAAATCAACAGAAAGTTACTGAAAATCAACAGGTAAATGACCTTAAATAGCTCAAAATTACCTCATAGCCTGGCATTAGCTGCCAGTGATGGCCATAGACGTTCATCTGTTTGAAGTGGGAGGGATGGCAGCCAATGAACGAATCTTCATTCGCTGCCACCCTCCCAGTTCAAATGGATTGGACGTCTACTAGTGATAAACTCATTCCAATTCACAGCAGAAGCTTGTTTTTCTGTTTATTAGTTGTTTGTAGAATATTCTAGAATGATTTCCTGACCAGTGTATCGATAATCGTTGTATCGCCATATCGTCAGCTTTGTATCGCAAATCGTATCGTATCGTGAGGTACCAAGAGGTTCCCACTCCTAATTATAATATATTCCTATGGAAAAATCCTGCTTGACATACAACCATTTCGACAAGGTCCTGGAACGAATTCATTTCGTATGTAGAGGTACCACTGTATCTGAACAAAAAATTTAATTCTAAAATAGACATACAGTGGTATCTATACATACGAAGTTCATTTGTTCCAGGACCTTATTTGTAAGTCGAAATGGTCAATTGTCGAGCAGGATCCCATAGCAATACATTATAATTGCCCTAATGTGTTCCACAGCCTGAAAACCTACACTAAATCCTTAATGAATGCTGCTGGTACTGTTGCAAATAGTAATTACACAGGGCAAAACAAATAAATTATGAATAAAAATATAGTAAGAGTAATAATAATAACACCTGTAATAACGTAAAGAATCGCGTTCTAATGTGGCTGATGTGTTTTGCGTGGTGTGCCTGAACGCACCGCGTGGCTGACTTAACAGAGTGAGAGGGGGCATTTTACTTTCACTTTGTTCAGCTGCGGCAGACAGTAGACATGTTGTGTTGCACAAGTTCTGAAATAAATGATTACAAACCTGACGAAGCTGGCGATTCTTTGGGCGATGTTACCACAAAGATAAATGTAACCTTAACTTATAAGGACTGGCGAGCAGAGGTCGAAGGAGGACCGTCGAGACTGTAGACATTCTACGGTCGTATTGACGAGCCAGTTCACGGACGGTACACCACGCTCATTTTTTTCTATCATTTCCATCTTCATTTCAATGGTAACCCTCAACTTTTTCCTTTTTTCACCACCTGCACTAATGTTCTTGGAACCCATGTTGATTTCTCTGACAAGAAAATCCGCCGCTCGTCCGTCTTGCGGGAAAACAAAATGCGGCAATGTCATAAATCGTCGTATTTCGAGCATGTCGTCAGATATAGAAACAAAGGGCGAGTCAAATTTTACGTCGAAAAGATCGTGTGTCGAAGCGATCGAGTGTCGAGGTACCGCTGTATATAATGCGTGTAAAAATCAAAGCGACATTATTCAGTAGGCTTTTGTGTGAAAGCATATTTTATTCATGCTTATAAAACTCATAACTGCTGTGATACCTATATTCATTTGTGAGGCTGTGTATTTCTTTGAACATAATACAAAGAGTTTCTGTCGACTGTCTTATCAGATTTTACTCCCTTTCGTGCCAGCTACGGCTAAGTTCCCAAAGTCGCAACTCACGATGTTTTTCAGCAGAAAATTACCAGAGGTGGGCTGTAATAAGTTTCGTTTTTGCTTTCATAGTAGGTATCATTTTCATAGTAAGCAATGCTCTTTCAACAAGCATATGCAAACCCTTGACTTGTGTATCCTCTTTGTACTCCTGCGTGCTCACGGCCGGATCATGCTATTGTATCCTTGATATATATCAAGTTTTATATAAAGTCTTCGAAGCAGGCAATGCTTGGCTAGGTCTGATTCATTCCTCTCATATTTGAGCTATCGATTGCTACTTGTCTTGGGGTTTAAACTTGAATTTCCCTGACACTTTAGTCAATTTTAAATGACAAAGAGGCGGAATTGTGCAAAATCAGTTTTGAAATAGATTTTAAACCACGATGCATAAGCCGTGTTTACATGCAGTTGGGTAAAGTTCAATATTTATTTTTGACACCAGCCCTAACATAACCATAACATTGCCTCGTCCACAAGATTTATCGTATTGTGAATTTCAGTTGTTTGACAACCCTTCACTACCCACCATTCAGACTCAAGCTGTGCTGGATGGTTGACAGGGAGGGTCGGGGAGGCAGCGACTGCATCGAGGCCCCGTCGATGCGCTCTGATGACGTAACTCCCGGCGAAGGCGCACCCCCCAAATCATCTGAAACAGAGAAAATGAGACCGACGTGAGCTTGCGAGCAGGAAGGAACCAAAGAGGAAATGATGTACAACAGTTGTCTAACATTTTACAGCACGTACCACTATCGGGGCAAACATTAATTTATGGCTGCCAGTGACAGAGTTAGGCATCCAATCTATTTTGACATGGAAAGGATGGCAGCGAATGATCTCTGCCAGCTCTCCCACTCGTCAGTTGTTCTCCATAGAATCAATGCTTATACTACACGACCATAATACAGTATACCAAAGTTGCTATGTGCTCAATGTAATAAAAAAAAAAAAAAAAAAAAATCTTTTTCAGGTGAGTCTGGTTCGTTTATCACTGTCAATGGCAGTTAATTAGTTAACAGGCCAGCTAACTGGAGATTGAGGGAGAACTAGCTGACTCCAAAGTCAAAGTGCAAAAATCCAGCCCGAATGTGATAAAAGCTAAGAAAAGAAAACAGAGATAGCAGAAACTGAGAAGTGGAAACAAACAGGAAGAAGACATGAAGGAGAAGAAATAAAGAAACGCAAGTAGTACCGAGCAGACTGAGGCTGCGTCTGGGTGGAGGTGGAGGCGTCGGAGGGTGGAGACAATTCCTCCGAGAGATCTCCACGTCCACCAAAGAGACCGTTTCACCTTCATGCACAAAGTCAGAAAAGACAGGAAGCGCCATTACGCACAAGTAAGGAAGTGACATCACAGCGACAACTCCACGAGTATTCTCACCGGTGAAGGGCGGCGTGCACGTCAGCGTGGGTGTCTGTGTTCTAACAGAAAGGAAGTTAGGGTTAGCGCCTCACTACGCCGACCTTCTGAACTGCCCATCGATCACCTACCTGCCACAGTCCTGCGCATTGCCGCAGGTAGACCCCCACAGACCGGTGGAACCCCAGATGTCCACCAGGCTCCCCGCCGACGATGTGGTCGAAGCCAGGGACGGCCTCTTGTCCAGAAGGCCTCCGGCACCCCCGCATGAACTCTTAGTACGAAACAGTCTACTGAGGCGCACCCTCAGAGACCCCCCTTTCCTGGATTTACCCCTGGACGTCCTTTCTCCGCCCGGGTCCCCTTCCGGGACCACCAGCGGAGAAGCCGAGCGCCCCCCTGCTGCCAAGCCAAGTTTTGGAGTGGTGGCCCGGCTTTGGGGTTGGGAGCGCGACTGATGCTGCAGGTGACGCCGCGGCTCTGGGGACGGGGGGCCGGCAGGGGAAGCTCCAATCTGGCTGCAGGGGGCACCGTGGACAGGTGCAGGGGGCCTCCAAGTTTGATGGGTGCAGACACCCGCTTCTCCAGCTAGTCTGTGGACCTGCTGCATCAGCCCGCTGAGGGTCCCACTGCAAAACACAGGGTCCGCCCCCCTACACGTCCCCACTTCCTTGACGTCAGCCTCCGCCCCTAACCCTTCCAGGACCAGCAGGGCGTCACTGGTCTCGCTGGGGTCCTCGCCCGGTGCCATCCCCCTGGCAGCCAGCAGACAGGAACACCGGCCCCTTTCATCTCCTCGTTGGCCTCCCAGCCGCTCTGCACTCGGGTTCAGAGTCAGGACCATCTCCTCATCATCACAGCCACAATTCTTCCTGGGCCACTTGGCCAGGGGGTGGCAGAGGACCGACCCGGACGGACCAGACCCTTCGGTACGCCACTGAAGGTTCTCGTCTAAAGACGGTGGGTGGCAGGGGTCTCGCTCCTCTGCGCCCCCGGCTGAAGTCGAGCCTGACCCCGAAGAGTGCGACCAACAGGTCTCCTTCCCCTCCAGTGGGGGCTGCTCCAGACTGAAGTCCATGAGCTGGTTCCGGAAAACCATCAACTGCGCCCTGGACCCTTGCCTCCCCGTGGCCGGGAAGTCCAAGCCCTCCTCGGATCCCGAGGGGTTCTCCTGCGAGAGCAACCCACCTTCCAGCTCCCCATGGCCGGGCAAAGGGGAGCTGTAGTGCGGGGACGCGGATCCTATGTCCTGCGGGGGGCCCCCGGCGTCCACGTCGAAGACGGCGTGAGGTAGAGCCCCTTTTCCGGACGTGACGTGTTCGGGCTGTTCCAGGTGCGAGACGAGGAGGCGCATCAACACAAAGTCCGGAGACATTTGGTCGCTCATCTTAGCGGGCTAACCTTAGCTTGGCTTAGCTTTGCTTCAAAGAGAAGGGCTGTGGGAGCCGTGACGACGGTGCTCGGTGGCCGCCCGGCGGGGGACGGCAGCGGCGGCCCGGAGACATGTCCGCCCGCCTGCCCGACCCGCGGCCTCCGAGACCAACAACGATAACTACAAGAAGGAATAGAGGAGGACGCTGGCTATGTTAGCCGTTAGCACTAGCCTCCTCCGTCCGCCAACACAACATGGACGCGAGGCAGCGTGCGCGTGCGCAGCATCTGCGTCACTCCTTCGTCAGGCACGCACGTGCACATCAAAATGATAAATAAAATGAATCAATAAGAGCTGCAAACTTCTGCAGTAAATAGATCCCCTACTTCTATTCCTTTTTCCAAATTCGTTTATCTACTCGTTCGTTCATTTATTTCATTCATTTTACTAACTGACCTTGTTTTGTATGTGAAACGGTCTTCTAGTATTGGTTATGTACATTGTTGGAGCTGCCTCAGTAGCTGCTTGACTGAAGACGTTCAGTCCATTTGAACGAAAGCCAACCAGTTCAAATGGAATGCAGGTCTATCGCTGTCACTAATACTGTGGTCAAGAAATAACACGAGGATAGAAACGCATGTAAACAAAACATGAATTACAGACGGCCATTAACAAAAGATTATTCTGTGTACTTTTTACCTAGTTTAATTTTAATACATAGCCCCCCCCCGCCGAAAAGCGTAAGCTGATTTTAAGGGGGGGCAAGGCCCCCCTGGTGGCCAAAATGTATCATTGCATGAAATTGACTTTCCTATATCTATAAAAATTGTAAAGCAATAAAACTGCAACAAAAATGAATGAAATGAACAAAAAAATATATCTTTATAATGGCGTCGAAATTATTTTTCGAACATATGTGAATAGCACCTTAGACGGTCATTTGCTTTGCATAAAATTTAAAAAAAAAATAAAATAAAAATTGGGGGAGGGTAATTTTATTTTTCAAATGATTTTTTTCTTCGATTGAAAATATTTTTTTTTTTTTGATTGAAGCAACTTTTTTGGGGATTGAATGATTTAGACACAAATGTCCTACCCAAAATATGGCCCAAAAAGGATTGCTTCAATCAAACCTTTTTTTTAATGAAAAATTAAGTGTTCAAATGTAAATTTTTCAATATTTTTTCGCATTTGAAAACGTTTTCTATGATTGAAACTTTTCATTTTTTGATTGAAGTGATTTTTCTTTTTGAAAATACATATTTTTTGAAGCAACTTATTTTTTGATTGAATATGACAAAAACGTCCTAGCCAAAATGTGGACAAAACACAAATCAACATTACTTCAATCAAAATAGTTGCCTCAATCAAAAAAAAAAAAAAAAATTCAATCAAAGAAAAAATAGCTTTCAAATGCATTTTTTTGAGTTTCAAATTGATTTTTGCATTCAAGCACATTTTTTTAATTGAAGCACCTTTTTTTTTGATTGAAAATATTTATTTTGATTGAATAACAAAGACACCAATCTACCTCCAATAGGCTCCGCCCAGGGGATACAATTTTTGACTGGGGTAACTACATTGGCATGACACTGGCGGGCGTACCATATTCAATGGTTGACGATCTTGGCGAAAAGTATTGCCTAAGCAGCCTGATTTACAATTCCTCTCAAGAATGATGGGAAACAAAAAACACTCATTGTCAACTTATTATATTATAAATATTCTTGTAAGTTAATTTTATTGCTGACACTGCGTTTTGAGGTCATCAACATGTTGTGCCACCCTGCCCCAAAAGTCAAACTCCGCCTATGCCGAAAAGTTGTGTCATTGCATGTAATTGACTGTCCAATATGGTGGTACCTTTACATACAAAGTTAATTCGTTCCAGGACCTTGTTTGTAAATCGAAATGGTCGTATGTCGAGCAGGATTTCCCCAAAAGAATACATTATAATTCCATTAATTCGTTCCACAGCCCAAAAACCTACACTAAATTCTTAATAAATACTAATGTTACTCATTGCAAATATCAATTACAAAGAGCAAAACAAATAAATTATGAATAAAAATCGGAATAATACAATAATAGAAATAATACCTGTAATAATATGACAAACCGGGCTCTAATGTGGCAAATGTGTTTCCGTGGTGTACCTGAAAGCGGGACACTTGCCGTGTTGTGTTGCACAAGTTGATAGAATTAATGATTAGAAACCTGACGAAGCTGGCTATTTCTTTGCCGATGTTACCACAATAATAATTGCCACCTTAACTTATAAAGGTTGGCGAACGGAGGAGATAGTCTACAGCTGTATTGTTGAGCCATATCACGGATGCGCACCCCACGCTTATATTTTCTATCATATCCATCTTCATCTGAATGGTAAGCATAACCTTTTTCCTTTTTTTCCCCACCTGCACTAACATTGTTGGAACCCATGTTGCGTTCTCTCACTAGAAAATATGCCGTGCGTCCGTCTTGCGGGAAAACAAAGAAACAGCGGTGCTGTCATAGATCGTCGTATTTAGAGCATGTCGTCGGATGTAGAAACAAACGGCGAGTCAAATTTTACGTTTGATGTCGAAAAGATCGTGTGTCGAAGCGATCGTATGTCGAGGTATCACTGTATATGAATTTAAAATTATGACTTTGCAGGTAAAATGTCATCTATAATAGTTGTAGAGCAATAAAATAAAATTTAATGAAATTAAATATTTTTATAATGTGTCAAAATTATTTTTCTAACAGATCATGTGACTAGCACATTACAGACGGTCATTTACTTTGCTTAGCGCCAAAAACATAAAAAAACACCTGAGGACAGAATAGGCAAGATGGATATACGTACGTAATTTTTCAAACCTAAGCTTTCATAATCATAAGTTACAACTACTACTGAGCTATAACCAAGGACCAAAGACGTGGACCAAGAAACGCCAGAGAGCAACGCCAATACGGTGAGCTGAGTTTCAGTTTGCCGCATAAAGACGTTAATAAAACAGAGCCACCACTGGGCGTACCATATTCAATGGACGACGATCTTGGCCAAAAGCATAGCTGTCCGAAGCAGCCTAAATTTGGAATTCTCCTAAAAAATGATGGGAAACAAAAAAAAAAACGCTCATTTTGAACGTTATTATCAATGTTCCTGGCTGGAATATTCAGTCAAAAAGGATGCAGCATCTATTTCTCCACTAGGTAAGACAGAAAAACACACTCAGCTGGGATGCCTGTATGTACGAGCATGGGCTAAGCTACTATCCAAGCATATATCTTGGTAATTTTATTGCTGACCCTGCATTACGGGGTCAGCATTTTTGCCCCTCTCCCGCCACAAAAAGTCAAACTCGGCCTATGTGTAACTTTTCCTGTTATTTTGTTATTACTTTGTTACTTTTCTCGAACTCATTCACCAATCCTTTCCATGTCAAATGAAATGCCATTTATCAGTGTCACCCCTCCCACGCTCTCAAAAGATACTTTTGAATTTTTTTCGATTAAAAAATTGGATTGGTCAACGGAATATCAAGAAAAACTGAGTGTCATTGTGCCTTACGCCTTTTGGCCACTAGGAGGCTGTCTAACAATAAAGTCACGCAGATTCTCACTAAAGTATACAATAAAGGATGTGATTTTTGTTGATAAAGAAAACATGCCTGAGAAGATTAAATGTCTGATGCTCCTAAAGCCTGACTATTCTCTCAAGATTGCAATCCCAAGTGAAAGAAAATAATAAAATGAACGATCTAAATAGCAGCTCGCATCACTTAAAAACACGTTTGTAGCATGTTTGGCAATCAATCCATGTTTGTGCTTTTCCTCTACAGTTAATGCAAGAGAATGAACAAAAGGAGACAACACTTGCAAACGTTTTAACTATATTTATATTAGAATCATTCAATTCAACGAAGAACCTGAAACTAAAAGACGGGGGCGCACAGCCGCCACCCTCCACACACGGTCCCAGCAACGACAAGATGAAGAAGAGACAGAGAAAGGCACAAGAAGTCGTGAGAACAACGACACGTCGGAGAAAACACACCGAGAAGAAACACGGGAAAAAAGCGCCACCGACACGACGAACAGAACATGTCGATCGGATAGACACGCAAAAAAAGCGCCAAAGTCAGCCCAGATGACACACAAAAGGCACGTGTTTTTGCTGAACGGACAACGTTTGTTCCGACCCAAAACAACAGAAGGCACAAAGACATTTGAGACGAACAAAATCAATACTAGTCTTGCCGGCGAGGAGAGCAAGAACAAGATGGACGAAACGCTGAGCGCCACTGAGGTAAAAAAAAAAAAAAAAAAAAAAAAACAACCAACCGCGAGGCGCCGAATGATAACATCACCGACTGGGCTTACACACATTCACTCAGTCAGATGGCGTCTTATGCAAACACACAAAGTCGCAAACACGCAAACTTAACCACATTCACAATCTCTCGCATTCGTTAATACCCTCACGCATGCACGCACGTGCCCGCTCCCTTGGATGAGGTTGTTGTGGAGGTTAGCGGCGGTCGTGAGGTACACGTGTAAGTCGTTAGTGTCGTTTAAACACACTCAGCGTGCGTCCGATCCGGTCTCGCTCTCGCACGCATTAGTGTTACGAGCTTCTCTGACGACGAGGCGCTCGTCAGAAGAAGGAGTACTGGTTGTCCACGGCTCGGGGCGGTGCCCGAGCGGCCTCCGGCTCATCTTCTTCCACCGCCTCCGGTTGGTGCGGTGGAGCGTCCCGCTCATCCCGCTCCTCCACCACAACGCTACTTCCCGTCATCGCAGCCTCTGTCTCCGTCACCTGTCCCCTCTCCTGGGGCGGAGTCGGGGGTGGCGGGCGTCCCGGGGGCAGAGGGGGCGGCTGAGGGGGGCTACGGGGTCTGCTGGTCAAGTCTGGGGAGGGGGGAAAAAAAGCCAAAAAAATGTTAACATGTGGGGGAAGGAGGAGGTTGGGGCAAGCGGAAGTAAGGTTGTGAGCAAATGGCGGTGAGCGACCATCCCGGGAGGTGTTGTGGTTGTCATGGAAACAGTCCTCTCACACAGGAACTTTGGTCCGGGGGAGCGTCGCCAGAGGGTGGCAGAACCATAGCTCTCAAGTAAATAAGGCTGGAGTCTTAAGGCGGAATCAGTGGGGTAAACTAATTGTCGGCCATGTTGCGACAGAAGTCTTCTTTATTGTAACGGATGTAAAGTATGTAATTTACTCCACTGAAATAATCTTAACATTCTGAATTCTTGATGAACTTACAAATGTTTTAGTTTATAACAAACCCTATAAACTCGTTCACTGCCAGTGAATCCAAGTTTGAACTTGCATTGAACAACCATATTTTAGTGCTATTAGCGGTGATACTTGTCCAATCCATATTGACTAGGAGAACAAAAAAAATACAGTATATGCCTGAGAGTATCGCCATCCTATCAATCTACATTTGTTGCGCCACCACTTGAGGTTATTTAAACGTTAGCTCGTTGGCTACTATTGACGGTGAAAGATGTCAAAACGATTTGAAATTAGAGGCATTGAATTACTTGATTTGATTGATTTATGAAATAATA
The DNA here is from genome assembly GCF_030265065.1 of Corythoichthys intestinalis. Lineage (NCBI taxonomy): Eukaryota > Metazoa > Chordata > Actinopteri > Syngnathiformes > Syngnathidae > Corythoichthys > Corythoichthys intestinalis. The sequence goes on along the minus strand of NC_080410.1, from coordinate 31,204,804 downwards.
TCAAAAGCCTTCACAACAGCAGAAATGTTTCCTTAAATTCAGCGTTGAAGGTTGTAATATGTTACTTTGTGGTCTGTGTAAAATAAATGTTATATTCTCAAGTATGCAGTAAAATTACTGCATCTCTGACATTTATGACAAACCAAGCTGAAAATTGAGCGATCTAGTTATTTCATGGTGTCTTGTTTTAATTGTATATAGCGCAAATAGTCCTGTCCTTAAGAAAGCTGACAAGTGACAACATCCATCCCCATTAGCTTACAGTGAGCATAAGACATCAAGCCTTATTTACAGTATGACATCTATGGGCAGACCATGTGGCCACACGCACACACACACGCACAACATTTGATGCTAAAACACACACGTACACAAACGCGCCAACTGCCAAACGACACACACATGCGATTCACTTACACACAGTCAGAGATGGGGGTTGATGGAGAGTCGGGATGGCGCGCGGTGATGACATCACAGACGGTAGGCCGGCTGCCCGCCCGGTCGCGCCCTGCAAGGATGAGTGACGGACAAACACAACAAGATGTCAGATGCACGCGGGGTGGCCGCAGCGGAATGAGCGGGCGAAGGAGCCGTCCGGAGTCTTGAGGGTGCGTTTCGGGAGGTGGGTTCTACCTGGCTGTCGGACAGCAGCGGCGCCAACAAAACTGATGAGCGTGACGTCAGAAGCGCCGCCTGACTCCAGTGGGATGGGGTGCACGCGGAAGTGCTCCAGCATGTCGAAGATTGACTGGAACCAAAGGTGCTGCACGCGGCACTGCCCGTCCTCGTTTAGCGACAGGCGCAGGTGCTGAAGAGGACCAAAAAGTATGCCTCGTCAAGACAAACAATTGGCAGCGATCAGCCCTCCCAATCAAAATGGACTGCACTGTTAACGGCAATGAAACATGAGCAATTGTTTTAATTACCATAATTTCCCGAATATAACGCACTTTTTTTCCCCAAAATCAACTTGTAAAATCATGGTGCGCATTATAAACGGGTACAGGGATGAGACAAAAATATAAATATATTGTATATATATAAAGAGATTTTTTTTTTTTATTGACACGGCCATGTTGGGTTGAAGAAACGTATGCGGCGATCCGTTGCCGACCATTACGGTAAGTGACATCACTATTTTGTTTCGGTTGTGGCGAGCTAGGGAAGGAGTCGGAGGCGGAGTATCAAACAACGGAGCTAATACGCGTTGCTTTATTGACATTAAGGCTGCAACAAAATACGGTAGCAATGTCTGTCTCACATGCAACCCGTGGAATATAACTATTTTTCCGGCTGTTCCCTCAACAAAATACTTCCTCCCGGGAACTATGTAACGTGCCAACAAAAGTTCTGCCGGTGAATTCTGTTCTAACTCGTTACACGGTAATACTCCACTCCGATTGGTCGAATGATTTTGTCTGTGTTAAATTTTGTTTTTTAACTCTTCATGAAGCACAGAATTTAGTTTCTTGAACTCGTTTGAGTCAACGTTTATTGCAGCTCCGCAACTCGGACCGTAACAAATGTAACACAACACAGACTTTCTGTGTCCGTCAACTATATCTGTCCCTCGGGAAACTCAAACCCAAATAACAATAGTTCCTCTTGTTAGTCTACAGCGATGCGAGCTTTCGGTTTTCCGACTTCTAGCCTCACTTTTATTTTACCGTATCAAACCATGGAAGAAATGTATTCATCATGATGAAACGAGCAGGTTATACAGCAGCCTTTAAAAGAAAAGCCACATCTGTTTTGTTTTCTCCTGGATTCTGGTAAGTTGGAGAAGTTGTCAAATCATTTATTACCGTACATATTGTCAGTTTACGGCAGTACTTCTCAAATAGTGGGGCGCGCCCCCCTGGGGGGGCGCAGAGCAATGCCAGGGGGGGCGCATGTGACCTCGGGGAACATGTTTTTTTTTTTTTGGTGTTTTTTTTTTTGCCGTACTGGAATAAAGTGTACTTGCACATCCACTCAGTAGGTGGCAGTGGCCGCCGTGAATGCGCTTTTTTCGTGCCGTTTGCCTTTTAGCTTTGACTTTTAATACAGTGGGTGATGATGAAAGACCACTGTTTACTGTGTCTAAAAATAATTATAGCAGACAGCAAGAAGCCAAATCAATTAAGACGCCACTTAAAGACATTAGACCCCAATCTCATTGTTAAGCCGCTTGATTTTTTCAGTGAAAACGTGCCGAATATTGCCAACAATCGTCCTGCTTTGTCAGTGTTATATCAGTAAGCCAGTGAGCATTGTTAGCATGCTAATTGCAAAATAACTCCACACCATTGCAACGGAGGTAAATACTGTGAGCAGCAAAAATAAAAACTGTCCTGTCCAAGGACACTTTTTTCCCCCTTTTATTCAGATTTGTTTTTTCGGTCAAATTTTTTGGCACATTGTCCTCATGAGTGAATGTTGCTAATCAATTTTAATTTGGTATTATTTACTGATTTTATTACATTTTATTTTTCTGTAACAAATGGTCAAAAATGTACCTTGAGTGTATTTTTTAGTTTGGATGTGAATTATTTTTTTTTTTTTAACTCAGGCAAATTGATGCACGTCAAGTCTTCTCTGTTACAAACAAAACAATGTTAATAATACTAATAATAATGTTAATAATACTTTATTATAATTTGATCTATGTTACTTTTTTTCTTTATTAGAAAAAAAGGACACAATGTTAGGCAGATGCGTATTTATAATAGTAATTTTATAGACAAATGATACTATTTACAGTGGCGGCAGAGAGTTTGGGGGGGCGCGAAACATTTACGTCTTCCTTGGGGGGGCGTGACAGAAAATAATTGAGAAGCACTGGTTTACGGTAATGTTTTGAACTACCAATGTGCTATGGTTGTGCTGTGTTTCACCAGTCAGTAAAATGACATTTCTGTATCTGTACACGAGCTCTGTTTTCTTGTATTCTTCTACTTATTGGTGCTAAAATTAGGGTGCACCTTATACACAGGTACAATAATTTCCCCTAGGTTTTACAAGTAAATTTGGAGTGTACGTTATACACGGGTGCGCCTTATATTCGGGAAATTACGGTATATTAATGTAGTTTTTTTTCATTAAAATATTTTTGTTAATTGATAAATGCAATTTTTTATTAAAACACATTACAATGATTATTGATGAAAAAAAAAAACATAAGACATTTTGAGTCATGTAGGCCACACTTGTATACCTAATGTTAATGTTTTGGCCTGCATGATACAAAATTTAACATCTACATACAGTATATGGACACCAGGTCTTGATGAGATAAAGTTTTTTACACTACCAAAAATAGTCACTTGCCTGATAAATTGTTACACTCATTCACTGCGATTGACGGCAATCGACGTGCAATCCATTGGGACTATCACGACGACAAATTCCATGCCTGCGAGTATAACTATAGTTATCTGTCTACATGTGCTGCACTACCATTTGAGTTCAAGTAAAACAAAAGTCCCAACTGTTTGAATTTAGATGGTTGCTGGTTAATGATACATGTTTTGGTGCCATTTATGGCAATCGAGTGGAAGGGGCTAATCGTTAATCTTTCATATCCATGGTGGTGTGGCGCACAAGCAAAATGCTAAAAATATTCATGGACCTGACAGTACAACTTTACTACATCCTCATTATGCGATGGTCACAGGGCTTCATGTGACCTTTTTTTGGTTTGAAATATAAATCTTTTTTTAATTGCAATAACAGTGTGAGGAGCATAAAATGTTTGTCGGGTGTCTGAACGACAATGGTGGTTGACGTGAGGCTAGGCTCACCTTGGCCTTCCCCTGGAAGTTGAAGGTGAGAACGTATTCGCCACGCCGCGTCTCGCTCTGGCGCACCAGGAAGACGCCGTGGCTCGCCGGCCCGCCCGCCAGCACCAGCTGTGCCGCTTTGAGGCGCGATAAGGTGCCGTGAAACCACTGGCACTCGCTGAGCGGATGCTCCAGAGCCTCGCCTGCTGTCCCCTCCGTGAACAGGAAGGAACCTGCCGAGCACAGTGGCAATATAACTCAAACTTTTCCTTGAAAAATCTAAATCAAGCGGTAAATGCACCAGGGGGCATTATATTCACCTGTGGCATCCGGCGTCTCCGCAAAGGGAGTACCTAGACTTGCCCCGCCTACCCCGAGAATGCGCGCGTCAGTGTCATCGAGAGGGGCTCGGGGTGGCAGTTCGGGCGGGAGTGGCTCCATTGGAGGGGAGGCGCCCGCCACGCCGCCGTAGCACACTTAGGTGAACGAGAACGAGCGGCATCACACGACAGCTGGCGCGGGACACTTTGGCAGGTCTCACCTTGTGACAGACGGTCGACGATCTCCGGCGTGCCCCCGATGTCTGATGGAACGCCACCGTCAGGATCTTCTTGGCTGCTGCGGAAGACGAAGATGTTAGGTTTATGACTCGACCTGCTTTTATTAGCGTTCCCAAGCATACCAAAGTACATCCGCGTTCGCTTAAGGCAAAATTATACCAGATGCATCTGTGTTAAGGATCCGCTAAGCTCCATGTTGACTGCGTGCCGCGCAGTACGTCAAAAATAGGACAAAACATATCGGCTGCGCACAACTACAGTCCGGCAGCTGCGTCCCATCGTGAGCTGTCGCGTGATCGCGCGCGATAATGTGGCATAGAAAACAACAACAAACACAGAGTCTGTACTCAACAGAGAAGCAGAGAGGTGGACTTAATTGGACTGAACATTTTTTCCCCCAATTTTTTTTTTTTTGCATTAACCATGGGTTTGTGACATCCCAACGACGTCAACAACCCATTCTCTACTATTTACTGTTTTAAATTACACAACTTGCATAACTCACAGTCCATCCTCATAGCTTCTGCTATAGTGTTCCATGAAGATTCCTTTTTAAACTTTGTGACTTTCCACCTTCATAATTAATCGTTCATCGTCCATTTTCACTGATGTTTAAACCGTGAATCAGCGCCTGCCACCCATTTTGAAGGATACGTCTCCGGCAAAAAAAGAAAATAGCCCAAACCACCTGACGGGCTCCGGCACGTCGGCAATGGTCCGCAGTCAATCAGTAGCGCATATGCAGCCAGTAATTTGAACAATATGATAGCATGTCAACATCTTGCTATGCCATTGTTACATCGGACTAAATATGGTAACAATCCCTAAACATGGAACTAATCTCACAATGATAGTGAGTAGTAGAAAGTGCGGTGGTCCATTGGTGACGCCCCAATCCATTTTTTTTAACCAACCTGTATTTCATTTATATTTTCCAATTTAAAAAAAAAAAAAAAAAAAGGGGGGGGGGGGGGGAGAAATGAAAAAAAAATCAATTTTTTTCCTTGTCTTTTTATTTAAAATGAAACCAGTATGAAAATACAAAAACTTTTTCTAAAATTTTAAATTTTAAAAAGGGGTAAAATAATATACTCAGATTCTTCAATCTTTAATATAAAGATACAAAAAATTATTTTTATGAGGATAAATTAAGCCAATCAATGCACCTGATTTCCCATACAAACTCATGCGACGGGCCAAATGTGGCCCGCAGGCCTCGAGTTTGACACCTAAAAAGCAGTATAACTTTATTCGTATATTAAGGCTTGAACAGAAGACCTATTATTCTCAAAGTTTAACACAGAAAATACAATTTATTGATGCTCTTTGTGAATTGTTAGAGCAGTGCGGTAAACCGAAAATCTACCGTTACCGAAATTCTTCACGATGACCAACGTAATTTTGACCATGTCGGTAAATTCGGTAATTTAATAAAACAAGAAAATATAGTCTTTTCATCCCGCTTTGTTCGGCTATGTTCATTCCCCTTTTAGAAAGAAGTCAGTGTGCTTATGTGTGGAGTCACGTGGTTTTCAGGGAGCCAAACAAACAGAAGCCCGGTAGGCTAACGCTAGCGGCTAACGCTACAAGCAAACGTGATGGAGTCGGGCTTAAGGGAGCTTCGCTAAACTTTTACCCGACATTAAGTAAACTCTTGGCAGGTTCCAGACGGGCTTCCACCCGCTGTCCTCCCTGGTTCTCACGATTTCAGGAGAGGATGCTTTCAGTGCTTTCTTCTGGTAGACAAGCCACAGGCTAACGCTAGCGGCTAACGCTACAAACGAACGTGATGGAGTCGGATAGCGGCTCTAACCTTGTCGAAATGGCTGAAATTAATGAGTGGACTGGGCACGGACTTCATCTAGCAATCATTATGTCGCGTTATTTGGTATCTTTGGTGAAGCACTCAGCATAAAGTATAATCCAACAGTGAAGCCTACATATAATATGACAGTTTAATGGCCATAGCTATTTTTCTCTGTGTTTGCTTTATTCTGCCATCATAAAATCTTAAATGTTTCATTGGCATCAGAGCAATACAGCTTTAATCTGGTTGTGTCTGTGTGGGGGGTGCATGTATTAAAAAATGTTCTGGAAAAAAAAAAACTGAAACCTTGACGTAAACACTTGTGTTGAATAATTATGTCACAGCAGCCATTACCAATAAGTTGTCTGAAGTGTACTGTTAAAGCTGCAAGTCATTTGTGTTACAATGACATGTTTGCAGTCGTCAGATTGACAAACTGTTATAAATGTTCACACTAGAATTCTTATTGTTTACAAGATTTTTTTTATACTTAATGTTTAGACTGCATGTTCAATTGTGAAATTGAAAGCTGGTAAATAAATTTAATGAGAAATGGTTCATTTGTATTCCATGCATTGATTCACATTTTCAAATTATATAACAGTCCGCTTGGGCGAATTTATCGTCATTTATCGTTATCGAAGTAAATCTGCTCAATTTACCGTGATACGTACTTAAGGCCATATCGCCTAGCCCTAATTGAGAGCTCAGATTTGTGAAAAATGCATTTTACAATGTTGCAAATTCAGGCGCAAAAAAATGTTTTGGGGTCATCGGGAGCCCTTATACACTTCAAATGGCACGACACGTGATCCACCATGTCGCGCTCCATGTACACTACACGCTGAACCTCTTACCTGAGACAGACACCGTTTCGGATGTCGCTGAGCCATGCCCTCATCTGGACGGCGTCACGTGTTTCTATCACGTACTGGACGGCCCCTTCAAGCTGAGAAACGAGCACACTTGAGTAGAAAGACAGTGGGGAAAACGGTTGCCAACCGGCTGTCGCGTTTGCTTTTCATCTCACCCGCAGCAGAAAGCTGTTCTCCTTATCCGGAACCTCCAGCGCCGTCGTGCTCCTAACGTCAACTATGGCGCCACACGACACCGTCCGCCGTGGTTTGGATGCCTGACCATACCAAAAGTGGAGGCACTTTCTCATTATTTCAAATATCTTTGGATATCAATACCTCATTCATTGTCATTGACAGTGACAATCCATTTGAACTACGATAGCTGGCATTAAATAATGTTTCTGTGTGATTGGCGGCAATAGATGTCCAATCCATTTAGACTGTGAGGCCAAAAAATATATGCCTGTGTGTATTGCTATACTGTAGTGCTGCAACGATTAATCGATTAACTCGAGTATTCGATTAGAAAAAAAGATTCAAATTAAATTTTGCTGCTTTGAGTATTTGTTTAACTAAAGTGGTATTATAATGGTTTATTTTGAAAGTGTTTGCATTTAGTCTAATTGATTTGGGTGGATACACTGGCCTCTAGTCTGCTTCATTTCACATGTTCCATGTTAAGACCAACATAAGCCAAGTTTTAAAGTGCCTGTGACACGAAAAAGCATGTTTATTTCATAATACACGCGGTATTTTATGCCCCTGAATGATATGGACCGCTTGGATGTGTGTGGAAGCGATCGCTATATTTATTTAGTTTTTTGAATCCCGCGCCATGAAAATGAGTGACTTCCGGCTTTGGTCTTGCATTGAGGAGGAGGGCACTGTGACGTGTACGGTAGAAGACGTTCTCTTCACTATACAGTGTACTGTTGTGTATGAGGACGAAGGATTCAGCTGATTTTGCGGATTAATACTTTTATTTTTTGCATCACGCCAGCCAAACGGCTGCAGAAAAATCATTCTGTATGCGGGAGAGGCGTATGCGCCTTTTTGGAGTTTCAAAAGGTTCCCATTCACCGTGGATATTTACTGTGGGACCATTGGACTTACAAGGAAGTGAGTAAACATCTTGTTTTGTATTATGTCAAATACGAATACAGTGATTACAAAGTAAACACTATAAAATTCCTTTAAATAAAGGACTACTTACGTTTGATCATTGATAGGCATGTAAAAAGCTATCCTCATGCTCATTAGCAGTTAGCTGTTAGCGTGTTAGCTACACAACAACTCCAGCCACCCTCCTCCAGGGAACGAACTGTAAATTGCTCTCCGCCGGGCGGTTTGCCGATCCGCAAAGAAACTCGACAACCGGGTCGTCATGTCAAATAATCCAGGCTAGTTATGTGTGATTTTCCACTTCGAAGACTTTGAAACATCCCTCGGTTCGGGTTAGCATGTCGGCTAGCTGTCACTCCTTCTGGTCTGTTTACATTCTCCGAAGCCGGGGAAGGGAAATGACATATGTCCGATTTAGGTGTCATAAAATATCGTTCGGGAGGTGTGACAGTAAAGGTGAAGTCGACTGTTTTGACCATTATGGAGTAATTTTGCCATTTCGTCTTGAATAAATGGATTTTTATTATTTTACATTCCATTTAGCACAAGATTGTTATTTGTCATGACCATGCCATTTATTTAGCAATTGGGGAAAGTACTTGGGTAAAAAGAATATCCTGTAAAAATATTGAAGTAAAGAGACAGAAACAATGACATTTTGCCGCTCTCTTCGTCGCGTTTTCCTCATTGTGAATAGTTCCCCCTCGACGGGCTGACTGGTCCTTCTCAAGCCATTTATATAGCTATTGGGGAAAAGTACTTGGATAAAAAGAATATCCTGTAAAAATATTGGGAGTAGAGAGACTGAAACAATGACATTTTGCAGCTCTCTTCGTCGCGTTTTCCTCGTTCTGAACAATTCCCCCTCAATGGGCTGAATAGTAAAACCGATGAGCCTAGTCTACCGCTGACGTCATCCACCTGTTGGGGACGCTAAAGCCCTATAATGGTAGGCGTGGCTAACCGGCAGATTAAAAGACTAATTTCTCGTCATCTGCGCTTTGCTAAATTGTTGTATATAGTCGAATCGTCTCAAAATATGATTCTAATTCACATAATAATGCCATATAAGACTTTTTTTCTGGTGTCATATGCTCTTTAAGCCAAGAGCTTATGTTTTTTTTTAAATGCATTCTTAATTTAGTTTCTAGGTATATTTAGCCATTTTTTGTGGGAATATGTGTCGGAACCATTTGTTAAGAACAATTGTAAACAACAACAACAACAAAAACAGCGTTTTATAGCATTTAAGCTAGCGGCCTTTCGCTATGTAAGTAAGCCACTGTTCTTTTGTTGTACATAGATCCTTTTTTATTATTTTTTTTAATACCGTTTGAGGTTAAACTCAGGTATTTTAATTTTCATGTTCCTTATTCGATTACTCGATTATTTGAACTAACTAGTTCATTGTTTAATCGACTACTAAAATAACCGATAGCTGCAGCCCTACTATACTGTCTGTCTCCATGTGTTGCACCATCATTTGAGTTAAAGTTAAACAAGTCGTTGGCTGACACTGACAAAGATATACGTCAAATCCATTCGAACTAGAATTGCTGCCCTTGAATGATGACTTTTCAGTGCCGTTGACGGCAGTAGACGTCCAATCCATTTGGATAGAGAGGAAAAATATACGGATGCGAGTATTCTTATACAGTCTGTCTACATGTGTTGCACCAACATTTTACTTCAACTTAAAGAGAACGACATCAATACCTTTTTCAGATATGTGCGTGAGTGTAAATGATGTCACAAAATGGCTCCATCCATTAGATGTCTATTTAAAACATTATTTTCTCCATTATAAGAGGTGTAAGAAATCTGCAATGTGCATACTTGGTTATTTGATTATATGAGTAATACAAGGTTATTAGGTACCAGCTTGTGCTTCAACTTATTGGCTGCCATTGATGTTGATTGATGTCCAAACTAGGGCTACAGCTATCGATTATTTTAGTAGTCGATTAATCGATGAACTAGTTAGTTCGAATAATCGAGTAATCGGATAAGGAACATGAAAAATTAAAATATCTGAGCTGAGCCTCAAATGATATTAAAAAAAAAAAAAAGACATGTAGAACAAAAGAATTACATAGCAAGTCTGCTAGCTTAAATGCTAACGTGTTTTTGTTTATTACAGTGCTCTTAACAAATGGTTCAGACACATATTTCCGCAAAATATATCTATGAAATAAATTACAAATGCATTAAAAAATTATTAGCTAAAAAAAAACTTAGCTTATATGACAATAAGTCTTATAAGTCCTAACAGGGAGCAGCTGGATTCAGCCATGTGAAATGAGGCATACTAGAGGGCAGTGTATCGATCCAAAGCAATAAAACTAAATGCAAACTTTCAAAATAAACCATTACAACGCCACTTTAATTAAACGAATACTCGAAGCAGCAAAATTTAATTCAAATCTTTTTTTCTGATCGAATACTCGAGTGAATCGATTAATCGTTGGAGCACTAGTCCAAACCATAAAAAATAAGTGGGATATGAGTGAATGATCATATTTTGGTGCCATTGACTTCGATTAACGATTGGGGCAGGGTACTACCAGCCAAATGGATTAGACGTTTATCAACGTTAATGGCAGCCAATGAGTTAATATAGACTGATCGCTGTCAGGTGTTTTGTTGTTTGTTATCGTACCTTAGGCGGAATAAAGAATTCTAAGTAGTACTCCTCGCCTCGCTCCCCTTCTCGTTCCCTCTCTCGGAGTACCAGACGACACTTGTGCCAACGCCCCCCTCTCCATGGCACGTTACCGGCACCCGCAGCGTTGTTGTTGTCGGGGCCGTGATGCGGGAGCGCAAAGGAGAAGCCCGGGAAGCCGTGGCCGGCACTCAACTCATCGTTAGATGAACTGACACTGACCCCGCCTTCCCGGACCAGCCGACCAACCTTCCTTGGCGGCGCCGCGGGCAACAGCACGGTTGAAGTGGCGCTCGGAGTGAGGACGGGGGGTGGCGATCGAGTCAGTCGCAATTTTTCCAAACGGTGGCTCCACTTGTCCTTCTCGCCAGCTTCGCCGTTGCTCCGCCTCCGGTCTCGAGCGGCATCAGAAAACGAGAGGGAGGTGGCGCTGCTGGATGACGAAGGGGGCAGGGAGGATGAAGATGAGTGGGGGAGGGACAGGGGCATGGACAGAGACACGGGCATGGAAGAGGCAGGCGCTGGAGGCTGGGCGATGGCGTTCCGGGACAGAGCGGCTTCCTGCGCACCCACTGTGTAGCCATAGCTGGGGGCCAGGGGGCTTGGTGCAGAGTCGCTGGATGAGCTTCGCCAGTGCAGGATGCCGCGAACGCTGCCGCGCACACTGCGCCCTACGCTACGAAGCGAGAAGCGCTTCTTTACTTTGTTTTTGGAACCGCTGCCGCCTTTGGAGCAAGGTGGGGGTGTGGGTGGCCCGCAAGAGGCGTCGGGGCCATCCCCCTCGCCGCTCTCCGCTTCCCGCTCATCCGGCTCCACATCCTCCCCCATGGAGGCCGCCCCCGGCCAGCCGTCTTCTTCTTCCTCGGCGGGCGCATCCCCGTTTCCGCCTAGTGTGGCGCCACCCCTGTCGTCCCGCCTGCAATTATTGCCGCCCACGGAGGAGCAGCAGGATGACGACGAAGAAGGCGGCAGAACCTGACCGTGAGCGTAAGGGTCTTGAAATTTGTCCCCACTACGGTTGTCCAGGAGAAGGCGAACAGGTGCCGGTTTGGAAGCCGTTCGAGCCACATTTGCGGTGGTGCAAAGCGGGGCCGCCGCCCCGGATGCCGACAAGGGGGACGCGGCATCTTCTTCCAGAGATGTGCCGTCCGACTGAGGTGCCCAACTCCCCGGTTCCTCCCTGCCAGGTGCAGCGGCAGGTGGTGGCGCCCCTTCCAACTCGCTCTGAAAGTGGCGGACGAAGCGATCCGTGAAGCGGCGGCAGAAGGCGGTGGCGGAGTCAGGCGAGTAGTGAGGGTTCTCCAAGAGGAATGCCCTAAAGTGCCGTGCAAAGTCGCCGGCCGCCATGCGGGCATGAAGCTCACAGAATTCAGTCCAGCTGAGGGAAGGTGAGGGTGAAGGCGTGGGGGTGTCCGACAGCGAGGACGGGTGGGCCGGTGGTGGCGGGCTCATCAGGGGTGGGAGGGGCGGCGGCCGGGGCGACAAAGGCAGCAAAGAGGGCGATGGAGGGGATGGTGACGGGGAGGGTGACGGGGGCAAGGGGGAGGAGTTTACGGCCCGTGGGCTGGGAGGAGTCAAAAGAGCTCCGTTCATCGTCCCGCCGATGGCGACCAAACTGATGGTCAGGTTTATGGGCGAGTGTCAACCACCGCGCTCATGTGCCGCGATACATCGTGCATCAGCGTCGTTCAGCTACATGATCCCGACGGTGTCCGTGTTTCCTCCTGTTGTTCAGGCGGCATTAGAAGGGGAGCCACACGTGGAAAGCCATTTCCTGACCTGGAACAGACAACAGCAGAAATCATCAAAATCCTTTGGAATCAGCTTTTTTTATGTTGGCATTTATCACTGAGCTCCAGATGAACTTCATACATGAACACAATAGATCCTAACCTCAAATTCAAGAAGAAAATGAAGGCACACTTAAAAATTGACTCGCGGAGTAATTTCAAATTGTTTTCAATATTTAACCCCTTATCGGGCACTCATTTAACTCACTGACAGTAAGGCTGAGACAAACCATCGATTAAACTGTTTATTAAATTAGTTGCCAACTAATTTGATAATCGATTTTTGCCCCGTTTTGGTCCTTGTTTGTGTGTAATGTCAAGCTGCGAGCATGACCGTGCTTAATACAAGAGAGAGAGTTCACCGCTGCCACTGAAACTCCTGCTGCTGGGTTGCTGTAGCTAACTAAGTGTCAAGAATTTGATTGTCTGTTGTGTTATTAGATCCAGTGTGCCTCCGTCAGAGGTGGGTATGTGAAGCCAATTTTATTGTTTGCATTCTGTGTTGATGTTACTACTTAGCCGTAGCGCTAAGCTAGTGAGCGATTATGCTAATTAGGGCCTAAGTGTCTTGTGTTTTGGAGAAGCACATTAGCACTTGAGTTATTGTTAAGATAGTAAAGTTGTCTCATTTCTTTTTACAAAGAAACCAAACAAACAGCTACTTCATTTAACAGCTTGGTCTCTCCTTTCAACACAAACTAAATTGTCAAACAAGAGTGTGCTTTGAAATTGGATTGTATTGTATTTAAGAACAACTGTTTGATAAAGAAAATATTCATTACATTCTGCCTGCTCATTTGATTCTGTTGTTTAGTTTGTATAAAGAAATGAGACATTGAAACAATATATATCAGTGCTTTGCCCACAAGAAAAAACTTTTTTTTTTTAAATTTGAATGAACATGGCTTTTGTCTGATTTTTGTACCGACAAATTCATTTGTTTTATGGTCAAAACCTTTTTTAAAAACTTTAATACATTTTATGTACTAAAACAGTACAGTTGTAGTCTACAATTAAGTCAGGAAGCTGTTATAAAATATTTTAGAAGTAAATAGTCATCCATTTTGTCTTCATTGTTACTTACAACATGCCTAAAACAAGTTAAATTGTGAAGGTACCTGAAAAAAAGTGACATTTATCAGATAAATCAATTATAAAATAATCGTTAGTTGCAGCCTGGACTGACAGGCAATGAGGATGCGAGAATTCCAATCCATTTTGACTGGGAGGGCTATCAGTGATCAATCACTGAAATGTGAGTATTCACAGTCCTCAGAGTAAAAATGAATTGGGCGTGTATCGTTTTCAATAGAAGGCAATGAGTTAATACAATGAAATTTAAAAAATGATAAAATCAACTTTAGAATGGAGTAAAAAGTCCCCATTTTTTAAGTCTCTGGTCACCAAATTACCTCATAATTATTGAATTATGGTATGGAAATATGGTATTGATATCACACAATCTAACCCTTTCATGCAAGAATTTTTACTTAAATTTTATTATATTCATATAGCGCAGCGGTCTGGCCCAGACGCTAATTGCGCCCCATTGGACATCCATTTGACATCCAATTCTAGTAATAGTGCTGCATCCGTAGTATTTTGCAATGGGAAATTTAAAAATATTTACATCATTTTTAATTAATGAATTTATTGGAGGACCCACTTTAGAAAAAAAATATTTTTTTAAATAGCAACAAAGTTAACATGAACACATGAAAAAAGGCCATTAGTACGAAAGAATAATTCAAAATGAAATTAATTTACAAATTTAAACCTAGCAAAAAACATTATTAAAAAACTTGGGGGAGTAAATACAGATTTAAAAAAGTGTGGGCCGTGTGTATTTGGCTGAGGGTTTATTTTTGATTTTATAAATCTCTTGTGATCTCACATAGCTTAACTCTTTGGCTGCCATTGACGGCAACAGATGTCCAATCTAATTTTAACTAGGAGGAGCTAAAAGCGACATATTGATCGCTGCAGCCACTCCCACTTGAAATAGACTGGACGTCATAATAACTCATAACTATTCCTGTCTGTTTTCAACATTAAGTCACCTCTTTTACCAACTATCACAACACATGCTCCTTGGCTCTGGCTAGCAGTGAACGATTTAAGCGAATGGCAACTTTTGAATAGATGCCCACTAGGAGTGGGAACCTCTTGGTAGGCCTGAACGATATTGGAAAAAACTATTGCTGCGATTTTTTGGGGGTTTGCGATATTATATTGCGATATTTAAAAAATATATATATATATATATATATATTATTTTTTTTTAAAGAAATGTTCACTAGATGACTTTAACAGCTTTTTGGAAAGACTTTGGATGACTCACCGTGACCAAAGTGTACAGTGATCCCTCGTTTTTCGCGGTTAATGGTGACCAGAACCTGCCGCGATAAGTGAAACACCGTGAAGTAGCGCCCCCCCCCCTCATTTCTGGGGTGTTTTTGTGTGTGTTCAATGCATTTATTTAGATTTAGCATTGGAAAGAGATACATTTAAGACATGTTTTTTCACTTTTTTTCCCCCAAAGTATGATTTGAAAACTTGTAGGCTATATATATTTTAATAAATGGTTTTCAAGCACTTCAAATGTAATAATTATGATCAGTTTTAACCAACTGTCCCACCGAATCATTGTTAAGCAAGAATAAAGCACTCTAGTAGAAAAATGCTTGGCTTTATTAAATGCTTCTGTTTACCTACCTTGGATGTGACTCTTGAAGTGACATGTAGAAATTACAAACTCCTCATGATCACTTTTGGCGTTTTTTTTCGCCACAACACAACAGGTCCGGCTGTCTTGAAACTCTCCCCACACAAACAAACATTAATTCCACCCAGCGCTTCCTTGCCGCAGCAACTATTTAACAAGTTAAACGATGATTGACAGGTGTGAAGTCGCTCCTCTGGCAATACCAAAGAAACCCAGCTTTCAACATCGTTAACTTTAATAAGCAAGTGCCGCAGTGACTCAAGACCAAAGAGCTGAGAGAGGGAGGGAGGGAGGCTATGCGACTTTTGTGGATTATGAAATAAAAAAACTATTGCACATCCTTGCTATGGGACTATTGCGCATGCACACATCACGATGGCGAGGTTTAAACGATATATCGTTCAGGCTTACCTCTTGGTACCACACGATACGATTTGCGATACAACGCTCACGATAACGATCTGATGATATTGCGATACGATTATCGATACATTTGTAGAATATCATAGAATGATTTTCTGACCAACAACTAATAAACAGAAAAACAAGCTTCTGCTGTGAATTGGAATGAGTTTATCACTAGTAGACGTCCAATCCATTTGAACTGGGAGGGTGGCAGCGAATGAACCATCCCTCCCACTTCAAACGAATTGAACGTCTATGGCCGTCAGTGGCAGCCAATGCCAGGCAATGAGGTAATTTTGGGCCATTTAAGGTAGGGGTGTAACCGTACACAAAAATCTCGGTTCGGTACGTACCTCGGTTTTGAGGTCACGGTTCGGTTCATTTTCGGTACAGTAAGAAAACAAAATGCAAAATATAAATGTGCAAGTTGTTTATTACACACCTTTGTGCTTTCAACAATAGGAACATTAGCCTATAGAAAGCCAGAAATCTGCTCAAAAAGTAGCGGGTATTTAAAGATAATCCAACAACAATTGAAAAGCAATCCCAATGACAAAGATTTTAACATGTATTTTACAAATGTAATGCCTCAATGAATCTTTTTTTTTCTTTCTTATGAACGGTTTTCAAAAGCTTTATTGGAGGATTTTCTCAGGTTAAAGCGCCACATAGAAATTAATAAATTTAATTGTGTAAGCAGGATCTGTGTATTATTCTTATTATTTAATTACAGGTGTTTTAGCTCATTTCAATTTATTTTACTTAAATGGGCTATTATTTATTTTATTATGTGTTTATATTTTACAAATGTGATGTAGTATTCATTTATATTGTATATTTTATGTTGTATAACATTAGTTCCTATGTGAATATTAGTTCCTACTTGTTTTGTTGTCGTAGGAGGGTTTTGTATTGAACACAGGGCCGCGTTGGTTATTATTATAGCAGAGAAGACAGCAGTAAATCAACAAAGGCAAATTAACTGTGCCCCGATCTACTACTCAAGAGATCTGATGGACTCAAAAAGTGGGTTACGATTGCATATTAGTTTGAAAATCGACCAGATCCACAGTACTTTTACACGAGTGACTTCCGGTCTGCCAGATCCTAGCTACCGGTACTAGTATTGACACAGGAGGGTCGCGTCTCGCGTCAAATCATAAACTCTGCAGTTCTTTTCGCGTGCGTTGTGTTGGGCAGCTTCTGGGACGCGTCTACCACGCGGTCGCACTGCGACTGGTGTGCATTGGCTGATTGACTTTAACGCCCGCGTTTCACTGCGTTCTCGCGGCGGCCTCGTCGCGCCCTTGAAGTTTCTGGGTTATACTGTCCCACCGTGTTAGTCCTCATTATAGTAGAGAAGACTGAGTAAATATAATCTACACAAAGAAACTGTTACCCGATCGACTCACAGCCTCGAAAAGTAAGGGTTACATTACGTCAGAAACTCGTTCGGTACGCCTCCATTCCGAACCGAGCACCACGTACCGAAACAGTTCAATACAAATATATGTACAGTTACACCCTTAATTTAAGGTCATTTACCTGTTGATGTTCAGTCACTTCCTGTTGATATTGGGGTATTTTTAGGGTCATTTCCTGTTGATTTTGAGTTACAGAACAGGAAGTGACCTGGGAATCACCCAAATTAATAGGCAGTGACTCAAACTCAACAGGAAATTACCTATATATGCCCTAAATGAACCGCAAGTGACCTGTAAATGCCCTGAAGACGTCGTGCACCGTCAATGCAGCCTTAGAGTTAACGGAGACACTATTATGGTGGAAGATTTTGGTAGCAACTTGTTGGTTCCTTTTATTTATTTTTTTGAAATTGACACCTTTTTAAAACGAAATCTTGATTCTTGGCAGGAGCCTATCGATAACCTTTTGTGATACAAAGTATCACGATATATCACCATTTCGATCATTTGTCACACCCCTAATTGCCCACTGTAGCAACCACTATCCTGAAAGGGTTAACAAGGGCTAAATCGTTGAAAATAGGCCATTTCGAGATATTGGAACGTAGAAGCCCCCTGGTTCGTTAAGAAAACGACGTTTGAGTTTTCTTTTTCCCAAGAGCGTTAAGAATGGAATGACAGGAAAATGCCGCGTGCAAGTAGGGAATGATTGTTGCCACTTGCCAGCATGATTTGCGTGTGACGTCGAGCTGGTAAATACTCGGCAGGACATATTGTGGACTAGCAGAGTGCAGCTTGTCCTATCCATAAAATCGAGCACCGAACGTCACGTTTGTCTCGACGGGCGGGCCGCCTCGTGTTCCGTAAGGTTCGCTCGTTTGTCCCGTGCGAAAAGTCGTCCACCGGCCCCGAATCAATGCGCTGTGCCCCTCGGCTAGCCCTGAGCTCGGCTAGCCAGCTAGCCAAGCTCGCTCAAAGACGCCTACTTGCTTACCTGCGAAATTGCAGCCCAGCTCGAAGCGGGGCGTGCGGGACACTTCTTTTTCCTTCCCTATGTCGTCTTCCGCTTTTCCTTCTCCTGCTTGTTGCTCAACAACAAGATTGCGGGCGAGACGAGACGCAGCGAGAAGCGAGCCTGCTGATCGCTACTGATGCTCGCGCCGACAAAACCACGCGAGACTCGGTGGGAATTCAACGTCACGCGATTCCTCATGCAGACGTGAAGACTACAGTAGTTCTAATAAATACGAACTTTAAAATACTTTTGGTCGAAATTGAAGCGTATTTCACAACACTTAATATGATACAGAATACAAAATGCAAGTCTCTTCTAAAATCCTATGCAAAATTGTTTGGTATGTAACATGCTTTTTTAAAAAAATATATATTTTTTATTTATATTTGTGTGTCTTACTATGTGAGAGGAAATATTGTTGATAGGGATTTTTTTCTAGGTGAGCGGGTTTTTCTGTATTACTTTTGTTTGATATGTATATTTATACAGTGGGGAGAACAAGTATTTGATACACTGCCAATGGGTTTTCCCATTGACTGTGTATTTAATTCTGTGATTGACTCCATCCCCCAGTGGAATATTTGAACTAATGAAAGAATACAAAGGACAGAATGACCAAGCCGTTAATAAGATTCTTTTCTTAAATAATATAGATCATTTAGGTAAGAAATGTACAAAAAAAACATATAAGGGGATCGATAGTTATAGGAAAATTGTACCTCGTGGGAAATTCTTTTGGAATGCACAGTTTGATCATTTAAAATGGAAAATGGCTTGTTCCTTTTAAACTGCATTTGAAGGTTTTACATAATATATACCCGTCTAACGTGTACTTGTCTCGTTTTAAGGACATTGACAACAAATGTACATTTTTTAATACTGAACCTGAAAGCGTGACTGATTTGTTTTATGGTTGCCCCATTAGTGCAAACTTTTGGACGGATCTTCAAAAATATATTTTATGTCAAACCATTTTTTCAAAACGCAAATCCAAACTTTAAAATTTTTTGGGTTGAATTTGGATCATATTTCACATCACTTGATATGATACAAAATGATAAGTGCAAGTCTACTCTAGAAGCTCGTGCAAAATTGTTTAGCTTATAATATATTTTGTTTCCTCTTGAATTTTTATTAATTTTTTTTTGTATGTCTTACAATGTAAACATGTTGAGAAAGTTATATTCTGTGTGAACTAGTTGCGTTGTATTATTGTCTGTTATTTGCATGTTTTTTATTGTTCAATAAAATAAAAATTTTTTTTAAAAGACTCATTCTAATTAGCAAAAAACAAGTACTGGCGTAAACTGATGACAATGTATGGCAGAAAACACGGACAAGTCTGAAAAAGCCGTTTCTGCTCTTGCACCCCTCTTTAAAGTAAACTGTATTTTAAGCCAAAAGAACTGTTGTGTTTGATAAAACAATATGTCTATATGGTGCAATAGCAGATTTAGGGTGCATTAAGCCCCCAAACTATTTTTAATTTGTCCGTTTTAGCCTGGAAACTTCCGTTTACAGATGTCGCGTAACCGCTTTTGTTTCAACCCAGCCATAAGAAGAAGCTCAGTAATTATATTCATTATTACAAATTAGGGCTGTCAAACGATTAAAATTTTTAATCGAGTTAATTACAGCTTAAAAATTAATTAATCGTAATTAATCGCAATTAATCGCAATTCAAACCATCTATAAAATATGCCATATTTTTCTGTAAATTATTGTTGGAATGGAAAGATAAGACAAGATGGATATATACATTCAACATACGGTACATAAGGACTGTATTTGTTTATTATAACAATAAATCAACAAGATGGCATTAACATTATTAACATTCTGTTAAAGTGATCCATGGATAGAAAGACTTGTAGTTCTTAAAAGATTAATATTAGTACAAGTTATAGAAATGTTATATTAAAACGCCTCTTAATGTTTTCGTTTTAATAAAATTTGTAGAATTTTCAATCAAAAAATAAACTAGTAGCCCTATTCTGTCCTCAATGTGTGTGAGTACACAAATTGACAGATAGCGAACATAAGTTCCAAAAAGAAATCAGACAGTGTGGCAAAGTTGCATGGGCTTTACTGAAGTCATCTCTTTTTGACAGGAGCACGTTTCTTGTATTTTTGTAAAACTGAAAATAACAAGGCAATGTGTCAATAACTTGCATAAATCACAAAATAACATAAAATGTACACACACGTGTCCATTTGAGCAGTAGCACTAGCCAATTAGCTCACAAGCATCTAACAATGTAACTGCATTTCACCATATATGTGAACAAATTCAAATACACATCATCAATAACTATCTAATGCTCATGAATATAAACAAAGGAGGAATATAACTCACAAGCGATGCATTATTAGACACAAACAGTGTGATGGGGCTATGAGAACTGCCACTGAATACTGGATGCGGACGTTAGCTGGTCTGAAGAGCACTGTCTATTAGGCTACGTTCATACTACAGGTCTTAATGCACGAATCCGATTTTTTGTCATATCCGTTTTTTTGGCGTGCCCTTTCAGACTGACTTTGTCCATTGAAACCGTTCAAGTATTACGCTTGCGCACTAATTCGGAGTCGGACACGCGCTGAGCATGAAGACCCGCACGCGCAGAAGCATCAAAACAAATGACACACGTCATCCGTCATTCCAGGGATATCATATTTTGCTTTTCAAAAGGAGGACACAAATAACAGACATAAATAATCCTCGTTTAGGCTTATATTCAAAGTTTATATGGATCGATAGCATGCACGCACTGTCCCTGCATGTCACACACACATATGCGCAGTTTGCCCCGACTCTCGGCCGTGTAGGCAATGTTGAAATATTGCTCACTTGGAGCAAAGAGAAAACTGAGCATTCTCAGGTTTATCCTCAACCCATTTTTATTTTTTATGACTGTTGTCAAGCCCAGCCCTTCCCCAAAAGCCGTCTTCACTGCAAGCTAGGCGCTAATAACGCACAGCGGCACCGCTACGGTAAGCGTCTCTCTCGCTATCTGATGACGTAATTGCTGCATGAAATCCGATTTGGGAGAGTGGACAGTACAGACCGCCGCAACAGTCTGGAAAAATGTGGCCCAGATTGGATTTGAACCACATACGAAAGTGACCCAGATCGGATTTGAAATGGTCCAGTTCTATGCGACTTGTCACGTTCAGACCGTCAAGTTAATGCCTCACTCGAGTCGGAAAAACACGAAAAAATCGGATTCGTGCATTAAGACCTGTAGTATGAACGTAGCCTTAGTGTGAGTTCGCATCGACATATAATCACATCAGAAAAGCGCGCCGAAACCCAAATAATCAGCTGCACTGAATCGCCAGCAGAGGGCGACATTACGCCACATAACATATGCAAGTCACACCCAAGCGCCAGCAGAGGGCGGAAAAACTCCATAAAACACAATTAACAAGTTGGCCTTTCACTGTACTGACATTTAAATCTGTCTGAGCGGGCCTAGTGCGTTAATTGCGTCAAATATTTTAACGTGATTAAAAAATTAATTAACGCCCGTTAACGCGATAATTTTGACAGCCCTATTACAAATGTCTGTCATTTTTAGCTTAGAATCATTAAGTGATATCTAATATTTAGTTTATACAAAAAACGACTTTGAAATATTATTCACTCGCATATCTTAAACTTTTAAACAAATTACGTCACAATGAAAAAAAAATGGTGTCTGTAAAAAGGTCACGTATATCTACCTCATAAATATCACTTAATTGTATTTTTTCGTTACTGTCGCATTTTCCCCAATATTTTAGATGATAAATAATCGATCCAAACAAAGAAAAATTGGAAAAATTGGGAAAAAAAACGTTGAAAAGGTGTCTCAGTGTCTGCGATTTCTGCATCACAACCCATGTTTCACCCATAAAATTCCCTAAAAATCCGGCTGTGGCCATTCACAGCTGTGTCTTCACACGCGGTGATACATGCTACATGAAGTTTTTGCATCGAAAAGAAGTAAGTGCGCGATAATATCTCGTTTTAAAATGCCCTCCTGTTCAAAATGTTTCTTTCCCCCAGAAAATTGAGATTTTAAGCTTTCCAATGATGTGTCACACATGTGTATAGGACAATTTTGATTTTGGCCAAATTGGGGGTCTCAGAGCAGAACTTCAAGTCACCTGAATGTTTTCTGCCATATGATGTTTTTTTCGCTGAAGTCTCAGGTTAAAAATTCTATATCATTTTTACATGTTAAACTGTATATGTTTTTTTTTAATTACGTATTTTATTTTGGGGCCCCTGAGTGACCCTTAATTTATTTTACTTTACATTCACATATTTCTTTTTTATTTAAATCATTGTCTGATTAAATATTATGTTCTACTTGATAAATACTTAAAAACTAGAATATATTAAATATTTCAAATATATATTATTTCCTTTTTTGCACGAAAGGACCCCCCCCCCCCCCCCCCCATTTGTCTTCGCAGAGAATCGTTTGACCCCTGCTTTGGCGCACTCAAGGCTACACTACGTACGTGCCCTGAAGTGGGAAATTAAAATCTAACATTATTATAAACTCTAAACATTGCAAGTCGTCAAAAATGGGAAAGAAAAGAAAAAGGAAAAAGAGATGAAGCTCACTGAGGTGAACGAGAAAAAAATGATGAAGGGGAAAAGAAAGAAAGGGGGACAAGAAACCAGAGAATTACTGTAAATAGGGCTAGAGTGGACGGTTATGTCGGTAAGTGAACAACAGCCGCTAACACTGAACGTTTACATTCGTGATCACAGTGACCAAAAGCCATCCTCTGTTTAACAAATGATAGTGGAAGGTTTTCAAGTTGGCCCTTGCATCCTGTGATTTTTCTAAAACTCATGGCATACAACAAGATACAGTGCCTTGCAAAAGTATTCGGCCCCCTTGAACCTTGCAACCTTTCGCCACATTTCAGGCTTCAAACATAAAGATATACAATTTTAATTTTTTGTCAAGAATCAACAACAAGTGGGACACAATCGTGAAGTGGAACAAAATTTATTGGATAATTTAAACTTTTTTAACAAATAAAAAACTGAAAAGTGGGGCGTGCAATATTATTCGGCCCCCTTGCGTTAATACTTTGTAGCGCCACCTTTTGCTCCAATTACAGCTGCAAGTCGCTTGGGGTATGTTTATCAGTTTTGCACATCGAGAGACTGACATTCTTGCCCATTCTTCCTTGCAAAACAGCTCGAGCTCAGTGAGGTTGGATGGAGAGTGTTTGTGAACAGCAGTCTTCAGCTCTTTCCACAGATTCTCGATTGGATTCAGGTCTGGACTTTGACTTGGCCATTCTAACACCTGGATACGTTTATTTTTGAACCATTCCATTGTAGATTTGGCTTTATGTTTTGGATCATTGTCCTGTTGGAAGATAAATCCCCATCCCAGTTTCAGGTCTTGTGCAGATACCAACAGGTTTTCTTCCAGAATGTTCCTGTATTTGGCTGCATCCATCTTCCCATCAATTTTAACCATCTTCCCTGTCCCTGCTGAAGAAAAGCAGGCCCAAACCATGATGCTGCCACCACCATGTTTGACAGTGGGGATGGTGTGTTCAGGGTGATGAGCTGTGTTGCTTTTACGCCTACATATCGTTTTGCATTGTGGCCAAAAAGTTCAATTTTGGTTTCATCTGACCAGAGCACCTTCTTCCACATGTTTGGTGTGTCTCCCAGGTGGCTTGTGGCAAACTTTAAACGAGACTTTTTATGGATATCTTTGAGAAATGGCTTTCTTCTTGCCACTCTTCCATAAAGGCCAGATTTGTGCAGTGTACGGCTGACTGTTGTCCTATGGACAGACTCTCCCACCTCAGCTGTAGATCTCTGCAGTTCATCCAGAGTGATCATGGGCCTTTTGGCTGCATCTCTGATCAGTTTTCTCCTTGTTTGAGAAGAAAGTTTGGAAGGACGGCCGGGTCTTGGTAGATTTGCTGTGGTCTGATGCTCCTTCCATTTCAATATGATGGCTTGCACAGTGCTCCTTGAGATGTTTAAAGCTTGGGAAATCTTTTTGTATCCAAATCCGGCTTTAAACTTCTCCACAACAGTATCTCGGACCTGCCTGGTGTGTTCCTTGGTTTTCATAATGCTCTCTGCACTTTAAACAGAACCCTGAGACTATCACAGAGCAGGTACATTTATACGGAGACTTGATTACACACAGGTGGATTCTATTTATCATCATCGGTCATTTAGGACAACATTGGATCATTCAGAGATCCTCACTGAACTTCTGGAGTGAGTTTGCTGCACTGAAAGTAAAGGGGCCGAATAATATTGCACACCCCACTTTTCAGTTTTTTATTTGTTAAAAAATTATCCAATAAATGTTGTTCCACTTCACGATTGTGTCCCACTTGTTGTTGATTCTTGACAAAAAAATTAAATTTCATATCTTTATGTTTGAAGCCTGAAATGTGGCGAAAGGTTGCAAGATCCAAGGGGGCCGAATACTTTTGCAAGGCACTGTATAAGATGGAGTGTCTGAGGTTTGTATGTATTTTTTGTCTTCATGATGTTCTATCCAAAAAATGGTTGCTTTTCGTGCTTCATTTTCAAAAGAAGTTGAGAATTACATCATGTGTAAGACCAAATTCGCTTGTGTTCGATGGGAAAACAATTACTGTACTGTATTTGAGTCCAGAAATGGAAAAAAACGTATACAAACCTTTATACAGTGATCCCTAGCTACTTTGAGCTTGAAACTTGTGCCATAAGTCCATCGCGGATTTTTTTTCAAGTAAAAAAATAATTAAATAAATACAAATGAGCTGCCCCGATCCGATCACTTACTCTCCCTTTACTGTCATGCTCATTTTCTGGAGTTGCTTATTAAAGTTAACGATGATTGACAGACTTTAAGTTTTGATCTTGCCACAGACGCTTGGAAGCCGAAACGTCAAAGCGCTGGATGCCTCAATCATCGCTTAGCTTGTTAAACAGTTTAAACAGTTGCTGTGCAACTCATTGTGAGTAGCTTGAGCATATTTGAATGGGCTCACCCAATGAAACATTTGAAATGACAAACATTTTTCAACTTTATTCTTGTTTTAAAATTATTCGGTGGGACAGTAACATGTTTAAAACCTATCATAATTATTACATTTGAAGTGCTTAAAAACCATTCATTAAAATATATATATAAATACAAGTTTTTTTTAAATTATATTTTGGGCAAAAAAGTGAAAAAATCATGTCTTATATGTGTCTCTTTTCAATGCTAAATCTGAAAAAATACATTGAACACTCAAAAAACTACTTTGCGGTTTTTCACTTATTGCGGCGGGTTCTGGTCTGGTCCCCATTAACTGCGAAAAACGAGGGATCGCTGTATTTTACTTGGAAAACAAATCTGAACATGTTTGAATAAAAAGAAAGTTGAGATCGAAAACTGTTTGTTTTTATTAGAAATTTGGAGGTTTTTTTTTTTTTTTTTTTTTTTTTTTCGGGTGAGGGCGTTGTGGTGGAGAAGAGCTATGTTCACATCTTCTTGCCAAGACGTCTAGAATAATGTGAACAATATTCAAGCTGGACATAATAAGCAATGAGGAATATTTTACAGGTTACACAAATAGTATTCAGAAAAGGTGCAATGTGACATCAATCCAGCAGAGGACACTATTAGTCACTTCATTTTACATGCTTTTCATATTTATCATAAACTTGACAGTCACAAAATTTCTTTCCCGCTGCCTTAACACCCGTCGCACCACCGCTGGCGGGGGGCGGGGCGTCACACGCAGCCCACGTCATCGGTCAGGGAACGCGACGTCATCGCTCCCGCGTGGGTCGTCGCTGGTCGTGTCCGGTTGAGCCGTCAGACTGCTCCTAGGGGGCGCAAAAACACACACCGAGCTCATGTGACTTCTTTTTACAGTTCAGCTATATGAATTCAAATTTGATTAGTAAGTCTTTTGTCAATACTCCAAACACCTCTTCCTCAAATATTTGCACCTGCAAAAGTAATTGGCTCTTGAAGTACCACTATAATAACCAACATTCATTACAGATGTACAGTAGGCCCAAGTGTTCTCCATAACTGACGACCAGATTACACTCCTAAAGTTGCAATATTATAGGAAATATGTGATTTTTCAAAAATAAGCAACCTTGAGCGTTCACTCTTTGAGCTTCTTCTTTTCGCTGTTTTGGAGTTTTTCAGCGATCTTGCGCTCATGTCCGGCAGGATTGTGCCTGTTGGTGTTTTCGCTGGCCTCCTTCTTGGTACGGCCCTTGCGCGAAGCCCCCTCTGATGATGTCATCATGGCCAGAGCAACCGGAAGAAACACAACAGGTACAGTCAGGTTGATCTCATGAATATAATACCACGAACAGAGTGTTTAAATGGATAGTTTTATCGTCGTAAAAATGTGCGTTCAACATTTAGAATAATTGCTCTTTCAATTCTGAAGGGACAAATAGAATTATTTTGTAAATCACAGGTGTCAAACTCAAGGCCCGGAGGCCAGATTAGGCCCGCCACATAATTTGTATGGCCCGCAAAAGCATATCATGTGCGTCAACTTCATGTTTTTTGCCAAAATAAAATTCAAATAAAATTTCTGTAGTCCTCAATGGAATATTGAGGACTACTGAAAGCAGACAATATTTACTCCACCCGTCCAATTTTTAATGTAAAAAATTTAAGGGAATTTTTGCTATTGATCAGCTAAAAAAAAGGTTTTGGACAATTTTTAAGGTCAACAATATCTCTTAAACAAATAATCAACTATCATAGTAGCTGTTGTTGTCGATTAGTCAATAAATTATGGAAGTCCTGGTTAACAGATAAAATGGCCCTCTGAAGGAAACTAAAACTACGATGAGTTTGGCAACCCTGCCTTACAATAAAACATAACCGAATGATCACTGTCAGCCACTCCTAGTCAAAATAGATTGGACGCCTTTGGCTGTCGATGGCACTGAAAAAAGATCAACCGACCGTGCAAATGGATCTGCCGAGTACTACCTGTGTACTTGTCGCTGAGGTTGTAGTACTCGTATTGGTCATAGTACTGCTCCTCGAAGTTGCTGGGCTTCAAGTTGTTGACGTCGACGTGACTCATGGCGACCGTTTGTTCCTTCTCGGACAAAATACAAAAACTCTCTCGCTGTGGTTGTGTCTGCACACTGGTGGAAGCTCCCCTTTTATGGGACCTCCGAGTTCCCTCCTCCTCCCTTGCGCTGACCTTGTTTTTATGGAAAGTTTCAGACTCCTCCTGCTATTGCATCATTTTCACTTCTCCAAAAACATGCGAGAAAGCGACCATCTGATGAATCCACTTTAACTTCAGTCCTCACGTGAGGCCTTTAGTCTTTCCCAGCTTCGGCCTTGAGCTTCTAACCTCTGCACTCTGACCTTGTTGAAACTGGATGGAACCAGTTACAGACCTTACGTACACGTGTGTCAACCCAGAATTGGTGGACAATTTAAATCACATCTTATCATTTTACAGAGCCCACACATAGAAACTACTAAAACAGTTTTTGAGTAAATGTACTTGTTTTGAGACCATATCTACGAAAAAGTAAGAGGAAAAAATGCCTGACAGTAATTTTCAAAATGACAATTAAGTCTGGAATAGCCCCGAAAATGCCTTTTTTCTTTAGCCTGGCTTACATTTAACCCTGTTTATGTGATGAATCCAAATATTGTAAATCGCGAATAAATCATGTAATAAAAATATTGTCATTGATCTGTACGTTGAGTTACTCAAGCTTTTGATAATTCATTACCTATTACCGTATTGGCCCCAATATAAGACGGGCCTGATTATAAGACGACCCCCTCTTTTTCAAGACTCAAGTTTGAAAAAAAGACTTTTGAACACCGAATTAATTTTTATACAGAAAACAATTACAGTACATCCGAAACAAACGATTATAACAATATATTTGAAAGAAAAAGCATGTTATTTTGCCTCATTCAAATCCTAATATCTGAACATTTAAATATGTAAACTAAAGTACAATCACATTCGTAAATGAATGGCTTCTGGCTTTTGAAATGTAAATAAACCATGAGGGTATATAAAAAGATACAAATAAAATATAAAATAAAATTTAAAGTGTAAATAAATATTGTGATAAAACAACAATATTGCAATAACTGCATTAACCATCAAAGTGAAGTCTAACTGTAACTGTAGTCTTGAAACAAATCTGAATAAGGAAAAACATTGCAATAAAATAATGCAAACTGGTTAAACTAAAAAGAGTAGCTGAGATCTGTCACGACACAACATGGCTTCAATGATTTCTGGCGCCATCTAGCGTCATGAATGGGGAGAGTAGCTGAGGTCTGTCATGACACAACATCACTTCAATGATATCTGGCGCCATCTAGCGTCGTGAATGGGTATAATGTCTAGACCGCGAATATAAGACGACCCCCTCTTTTTCAGTTTTATTTCAATGCAAAAAACACAGTCTTATATTCGGGCCAATACGGTAATGCTTAGTATGTAGCAGAAAACTAGAGAAGTGAAGACTTATTTTTCAAAAATAGTGAAGCCAAAATGTCCTCCAATTGTGAAATGACCCCTTCTGCTTTTTAATACA
Organism: Corythoichthys intestinalis; assembly: GCF_030265065.1. Lineage (NCBI taxonomy): Eukaryota > Metazoa > Chordata > Actinopteri > Syngnathiformes > Syngnathidae > Corythoichthys > Corythoichthys intestinalis. The sequence goes on along the minus strand of NC_080410.1, from coordinate 31,176,094 downwards.
ATCTGACGCACAGACTGATTCACTTTCACTCTTGTTATTGTGTATTTGACTCACATAAAGCTTTTTGTGTGTCTTTTGGAAGGGCATTCAAGTGTCAGGTGCTTGATAAAAACGTGCGTGACCTAATTTTTCTGTCTTTATCTGACCACCGCTTCGCAATGACCCACAACTTGAACTTATCAGTTTAAAAATAAAAACAGGCCAAGGTCGTTGACACAAAACACACAGAAATGCATGACGACACAACATGCACGTGTGTATTATGTTCCAAATCTTTGGGAAATGTGTGTTTCAGTTCTCCTGCCATCATATTAGACTCTAATGTTCTGGTGGGAGTGTGTTTGCGTACTCTGCCGGTCTTTTTAAAGAAGCAGGTCAAAGAAGATAATGAAAGATAAAAAACGCTTACAGCTGCAATCTTTGGTACTTTAGTCAGTTTGAAAAGCAAATAGTAAAAATACACTCACACTGTTTGTGTGTAAAGTAGAAACAACATAAATATTCAAACATAGGCCGACAAAGTTTGTCCATTCGCATGTCGGTCAGGATCCACTCATGATCGGTCACCAGATAAATACATTTGAACAAACAGAACGGTCACTAGATCACGTCAGGGCACTGACTGAGTTGACCAACAATGTATTGGTTGTTACTAAAGACAAAATAAAAATGTCAGGTGATGACAGGATGCATACTGACAAACAATAGATTGTCACCAGCCAGTGTCATGACACGAATGGACAAACTACAGAATAGTTAAGGGTTCATATCAGACAACTGGACTCCAGTCATAAAGACTCGAGTCGGAAATTTGATGACTCGCAACTCGACTCGGACTTGAAGAAAAAAAAATGCAGACTCGGACTTGACTCGCTTGAGCCGGGAGGGTCCGAGACCCGAGACTCAACTCGACTTGTGAGGCAAAAACTCGAGACTCAACTCGACTCAACTCGTGAGACAATGACTCGAGACTTGACAAGCTGACTCGAAAAACTTGGATCGTAGATTGATTCCCACCTGCAGGGACCCGCTTGGTCATCTTGGTTGCTCTCGCCACGCCCTCACTGAACATCATAGCAATCAAACGAGTGCAGATCAAGACAGCAGACGCATCAAGGCAAGTTCAGCAGTGCCAGTCCCCAATGTGACTAATTTTAAATTAAATGTGAAACAAATTCATTAAAAATGTATTAAAGAGCAGCACTTTTTGTTGCAAATTCTTCTAAATGTTTCCTTTCTGTCAAACAGACAATTTTATTCTTGTAATGTAGTCTTTCCTATAGGGGTGCACTATATCCATTTTTTGAAACCGATACCGATATCGATAACTTCTTGCACCTCAAAGCCGATACCGATATCGATAATAAATATATAATTTTTAAAATGTATAATGTATAGTTTTTGAACACCTGAAGGTTTAAAAAAAAAAAAAAAAAAAATCTAGTGGTGGATTCAATATAGATTTGCCTTTGATCTCACCAGATTTTTCATAATGACATGAACAAAACTGTGTTTCACTTCTGCACTGCCCGACAGCCAGCTAAGAATGAATGCACATCCATAAACCACAAGGCTTGGTCTTTTCTTGCTTTTAATATTGTGAAAGTACAACAGAAAAATACACATATTCAATACTCAATATACAACAAACTGCACAATACACTTATATACACAACTATTATATGTATAGCAAAGCACACTAGCTTGAGCTACTAAAGCAACAAATTATGAATTTCTGTACATATGACCCTTCACCACAGAAGTAAACATATATTGCACATCCATATGTTTTAGTAAACATAAAATACTTACAGACATATATTTCCGAGGCGGAAACGTAACAGAAAGCATTCACGATTGTCAATGCTACCGCTAAACACCGCAATGTGTAGGTGAATGAACCAAACTACTGTAACAAAAAATAGATGCAGCAAATTATTTTGACCAGCAGATGGCAACAATGCCCCGCAAATGGTTAACTGATTTCCCATACTATTGTGTAAACTGTAAAGCCAGCACAGTACATATTATCGGTCCTATTAATAATGTTAGTGGATTTATCGGGATGATGTCATAATTCCTATCATCGAACCGATAATTATCGGACCAATAATTATCGTGCACCAGTACTTTACTATATGCCTTGGTCTGAAGAATGAAACCAAAGACGTAGGTTGGCATAGGGACATAACACAACCAACTTTTCAGGATGCTCAAATGTTCCCCACCAACTTTTAAGCAACCTTATTTGCATTATGTAATGAGGTCAGTTATATAGGTAATTTAGATTGTCTTACCATATGTTGTAAGGATTGCCCCTACCATTATTAGCGGAATTATTTTCATCATACTTACTAGTACATGTACCTCTTTTCACTCGCTGAATGTGCCGGTCCATTTTTCCCCCTTAAATGCACATTTGATTGACTTAAAATATTTTTATTTATTTTCTACAATATTTAAAAATATTTTTATTTGCAGCCTATGTAGACATTTTTTCAGATAGTCATAAATTAATCATAATCAAGGTTCAAAGTTTTCATTTTTGTTGAGTTCGGCTGTACTTGTGGACAAAAGCAGTAGTGTTTTACCTGAGGGAATACTCAATTTTTATTCATTTTTGTTTTATGCAGACTAAGACGTTTTTTCAGTTATATTTAACCTATTTATTCAGACAGACACTGCTGAGTGCTCTGAAGACAAATTTTTAAGCCCAAAAAATTATTTTTTGCATTCCTGGATATCTAAGAGATTATTAGCAACTTTGTATTTATTATGTTTGGTAATATCATTTAAGACATTCTTAAATATTGCAATTTAATCTTACAATTTTTAATAAAGTTTTCAACATAGACTTCATAATGTAATTGACGGGGCACTGGGCGCGGGGCCAATAAATAGGGGGCCTGCATTGTTGGCGAGGCCGCCAAAGCTGACCGAGAGGAATCACAAACAAAGAGCTTTTTTCGTTGAAAATTCTGGTGAATAAATGCTTAAATCCCTAAATTCTTTATAGATATGGACGTAAAACAGTCTCGATTCTTGTTTAAAAGCAAAAAAAAAAAAAAGTGTGCAGGAGGATTTATTTAACGTAAATATGTTGAATGTGCGGCTTGTCTTTAAGTTCACTGTGGCGCCACCTTAAGACAACAAAGAGCTTTTTACTTTGAAATTCTTGTGAATAAATGCTTAAATCCCTGAATTCTTTATAGATATGGACGTAAAACAGTCTCGATTCTTGTTTAAAAGCAAAAAAAAAAAAAAGTGTGCAGGAGGATTTATTTAACGTAAATATGTTGAATGTGCGGCTTGTCTTTAAGTTCACTGTGGCGCCACCTTAAGACAACAAAGAGCTTTTTCCTTTGAAATTCTTGTGAATAAATGCTTAAATCCCTGAATTCTTTATAGATATGGATGTAAAACAGTCTCGATTATTGGTTAAAAGCAAAAAAAAGTGCAGGTAGCATTTATTTCCTGTAAATATTACGAACTATGATGCCAATGCTTTGGCGGCTAATTTCTCAAATTTTTTTTCACAATGTTTCAAAATGCATGCATGGTACGACAAAAATAATAATTACCTTGAATCCTTGAACAAATCACTCCAGAGACAATCCTTCCCGTTTGTATGTGATACAGCTTTCTTACTTTTTGAACGGAAATTCACCGTTAGTTCGCTGTGTGTGTTTGTGAATAGCTCCTCTTGATATGGGCGGCCCCCTGCTTGTAGGAGTTGCGCAGTGCATGGCCGAGCTGACCTGTCAATAATGATGATGTCTATGGTTTTCAAAATGTTTCTTGAATAGTTTTTGAAAACAAAGGTTTGACTCGAACGGTGTATCACCTGAACTGATACATGTGAAAGTTAGTATAAGTCAATACAGATTTATTTTGCATTGATTATTTAGCCTATCAATTAATTTGGTTCATATTCGTGAGAAATGTAGTACTGACCCCCCACTCACCCAATCTGTTTGGTCTGATTAATGTCCCGTCCCCAGCAAAAAGTCTACATGCAGGTGAAGGCCTTGCTTAACCTGTGATTCGACTTGACCCGACTCGATAACCTTTTGACTTCACATGACTCGTCTTTACAACCTTGTGACTCAGCTCGACTCGACATGACCTCGAGATTCGACTCGACTCAACATA